>NC_137915.1:8786153-8788653 GCF_963457725.1 Sprattus sprattus | reverse complement strand
CATATACGTTGTTGATGTGAGGTACGTTTGTGTCAGGCTGTGTGTGTGAGTGTGTGTGACCTCATGTCACTTCCTGTGGTGTGGTGATCCATTAGCTGGGTGCAAAGGGGTATTTGGTCTGAAGCAGATGAAAGGCTGTCTGCCCCGAAATGGCAATACCCTCTGTTTAGAGTGTGTGTACGTGTGTGTGTGTGTTGGTCTCTCTATGTGTGTGAGTGTGTTTGTGTGTGTTTGTGTGAGTCTCGAGGAAGGGCTCAGACTCTAGCTGATGAAAGTCTCCCAGCCCTGGCATTACTCTTCCTCCTGTCCTTTGAGTGTGTCGCTTGTGTGTGTGTGTGTGTGTGTGTGCGTGCACGCGCACCTGTATGTGTGTATTCGTCTGCACCCCTCTCCCTCTCTCTCTCTTTAAATAAAATACTCAGGCCATGTTGATGAAAGTCTGCCAGCCCTGACACCACATCACTTCCCCAGTCCTTCCCCTGTGAGCGAGCGTGACTGGCATCCTCACCATCACCCAGACAAAATATCTCCCCTCCCCTCCCTTACCCCCACCCTCTCCCCCCCCCCCCCGCCCACACCATTCTCTCTCTGATAACAAGCCTCAGCCATGGAAGCCTGACAGATGCCGTCTCCTCGGTGGACCGGGGTCATGGCGATGGGTTCAAGGTGGAAAGTTTCGCACGGATGGCTCCTAGTGACCCTATGCTAAGCATGTACGTGCATGAACGCACCTTAGATCCTTGTCTTCCTGGGTAACCTGGCAGACCGGGAACACCCAGCTTGCCCTAAAAAACAAAAACAAGGTTCACAAGGAGACAAAATAAGTTATTGTGGAATGAAACAAACAGACACCAAGAACGGGCAAAACATTGTTGAACAACTCTGAATTTGTTATCTTGTTTGACTCTCTGGCTAGGCTATAGCTGTTTATACAAGCCCTTTTACAGACAGGCACCGAAATGAACACACCTTCTCTCCAGCAGGACCCAGAGGGCCAGCTTCGCCGTTGGGGCCAGACCGACCTTTGGGACCCTCAGGACCATCCTCTCCTCTTGATCCGAGCACACCCAACTCTCCCTGTGGACACACACACACACACACACACACACACACACACACACACACACACACATACACACACAAACACACACACACACACACATACACACACAAACACACACACACAGTTCAGACCATCATTATCCACATGTCTCTCTGGATGCACTATGTGGAGACAAGCCATCACAGTCATATTAGGTTAATACTAGCTAAAATAATAAGTGTTGCCACAGGTTATATGTTTGCTTACCCTGTCTCCTTTGAGACCCATGTCACCCTTGAAGCCAGGGAAGCCATCCTCACCCTGAAATCACAAGTAAAGAGAGAAACTTACACAAATGGACAAATATGGCTTTAAGACTTTTCCAATCCTAAATTGATTAATACTCGTAGCCTGTTGTCCATATTAACTCTCTATACCCCAATAGAATTAGCGTCCGCTATAGTAGAATTCTAACAGGCCTCCCGCGGCCACTGTGGCGTTTAGAGGGTTAATGCCTGAAAAGAAGGGAAAGGATGAGAAACACCTCTGCCTGTGCTAATATATAACTGCTCAACTACAGTGGTGAATGGTAGAATGATTGTCCCTATCTTATAATCTTTGTTAACAAAACTATGGTAGCTAAGGGTGGCATCATGTATATTTTACACTGGATGTCATACATGTCAGACATCTGCTGGCCACATTGAGGAACTACAGACACATTACCATGTTATCGCATCAGATTGGCACTTATTAAGACGCACTCATGTTATGGCATACAAATAATGCCAATATCTGAGACGCCAGAGCTGGAAAGGTAAACGTGGGAAATGGAGTTTTCTCATTGACGGTGTCTCATGTTCATCCCCTCTCCCGCCTTCTCTCACTTCTGTGTTCCTCCGGAGGCAGCTAGCTAAATGTCTGGTGTCTTTGCCTCGCTCGGATGCATTATGCAGTGTTGTGCCTGTCTCTCTCTCTCTCTGTCTGTGTGTGTGTGTGTGTGGGTGTGTGGGTGTGTGTGCCAAGGTGGATCCAAAGCTGAGAGGCCATACAACATTCAGAGTGTGCTGCCACCCCAGAGCTGTCACTGATGCTTAATTCATGAGGCCCTGCCTGTGCTCCTCGGCTGGCGGGGTGGGCTGTGGGGAGAGACTGTCAGAACTGGAGCTCTGCCTCACCTACCCACCCTCCACCGCCTCCTCTTCCTCCTCCTCCCTCATCAATTATTCTGGAGCCTCCACAAAAAACAGTGTTAGCAGCCGCTAAAAACATAACACAATTAGCCAAGACCTCGACTGTCAGGGCAGGGCCACGCAAATATGGCTGCGTGGCAGACGTGACGGATTACAAGGATTATGTTTGACGTGAAGTTGTTTGAGGGACAGGGTGAGAGAGAGAGGGAGCAAGAGAGAGAGAAAGAGAGAGAGAGAGAGAGAGAGAGAGAGAGAGAGAAAGAGA
>NC_137915.1:8646153-8781153 GCF_963457725.1 Sprattus sprattus | reverse complement strand
GGATGACTGAAGGACAGGAAGAGGTTTTTATGTGTCCTTACCATGTTTCCTTTAGAACCTTGTGGGCCATCAACACCAGCAACACCCTATGAGCACACAAATATGCAAAATTAGGGTCTAGGCATCCAATCACATGGTCAGAAACCATAAGAGTTCATGTATGCATATGTTAAAAATGGCTCCAAAAAGTACTTACAGGTTGTCCAGGTGGTCCTGGTGAACCTCTTGGTCCAAGAAGACCTCGTGGACCCTAAATGTAATTAATTAGGAGTCCATGTTATATATCAACACAACCAACAAGAAAATCGCCCCCTTATGACAATAGTGGCTGCTGAACCATAATACACTTTGAGAACTAAACAACACTGCCATCTAGTGGAAGTCAGACCACATCACAACAAAGTCATTAAGCTGTTGCTTTGAGAATAAAATACTTACGGCCTCGCCAGCCAATCCCCTTGGCCCAATTTCTCCATCCTCTCCCTGAAGATGAAAAAACACACATTGCTCAGTCTTTTGAAACGCAAACACCGAGGAGAAGAGAATTATGGGAATTACTTTCTGTGTGTTTTTTTGTTTGTCAAACTCACCCTCTGTCCATCCTCTCCAGGTGCTCCGGGAGGACCAAGAGGCCCAAGCTCTCCCTGCCAGACAGGAACGGATGAAAGAAAAAGAAAAAGAGATACACTTTGGTTAAACAGCGGAGACTGATTGATGTGTGCTATTGTCATTGGTGGGCCGCTGGTTATTGCTGAAGCTCATAACCTCTATTTCAAGGTGACTGGTTACCTCACACCCATCCTGTAATTACCAACGTAGGATCAGGAGGCCCACCACAGAGGCAAGAGCCTGCAAATGAATGACCTGTCTGTGATCTAGTGCTCACTTCCTCTCTCTCTCTCGCTCTCTCTTTCTCTCTCTCTCTCGTGGTGTTGGTGTAGTTGGGGTATTGCTGTGTAGTCGTTTTAAGGTGTGCTTGATCCATATGATGGATCAATAAAGGAGTTTTAAAAGCCTCTCACTCTCTCTCACACACGCACACTCTTTCTCTCTCTCTCTCGCTCTCTCTCACACACGCACACTCTTTCTCTCTCTCTCTCTCTCTCTCTCTCACACACACACTCCCTTGCTCTGTCTCTCCACTACGCACTTGCATAGCTGTGCCCATTTCCAACGGATTAAATTATGTTTGTCTTTGCACAACTACAACAGACACATTGAGTAGTTACCGCAATGCACCTAATGTGCTATTGACCACCAGGCCTTGATTAACAGGAGCTCCTCACAAGTCACTAAACCTTTATGAGTCCTCGAGGCCATTGGAGTTGGCATGGTAACAGAAGTTAGAAACATGAGGCTTCCTCAGATTGACGCTCATTAAAATAACCTCAGAGTGTAAACATGTCAGTTTTAGTAAATAAAGTCAGTGTTTAGTAAATAAGTCTTTTCAACACCATTTGATCTGAATTTCACTTCCTTTTTAAAAGAATCCCTTGGGTTTAATTAGTCCAATTAATTCCAGACCTAATTCCCTAATTTAATTCAATGATTACTTGGGATTATCGCATACCAAGGGTCAGTGAGTTCATAAAATAGGGAAAAGAGAGAGAGAGAGCGAGACAGAGTGGGTGAGCGAGAGAGAGAGAGAGAGAGAGAAGGACAAAGGCAGAAAGAGCGTAAGGAGGAACAAAGCGATCAAACTTTCAGAATCCAATGCCAGTACAAAATCTAATCAGTCTCACATTTTGTTTCGGGCAAATTCGGGCCAAGAGTGTTTTGAGCATTAGCCCATAAACAACATCATTCTCCTTCACTCACTGCAGCATAATACCCCATTGTTTGCTGAAACAGCTCTGAAAGGCCTTCTAATAGACCTCTTTATGTCTTACAGTATTTTCTCAGCGCTGCAATTATAATGGAGGGCAAAGCCCTTTGTTTTGACAACATATGGTGCAGATATACAGAAGCCCCACTGAGAATTTGGTTATTACTCTGTGGGGAAGAATACGTGAGATCTAAATTTCATCATAACATTACTAAGAGAAAAGAAACAGATTTTAAGAAAGGGAAGGGGGCAGAGAGACAGAAAGAGAGAGTGAAAGCGAGCAAGAAGGAGAAAGAGAGAGAATGAGAAAGGGGTGAGAGAAATAGAGGGATGATGGCAAGGTGAAAAGTGAGTTATCTTTCCCCATTGCTAAACGCCTGGTTCTGTTCAAGAGTTTGAGATCATTTAGGAGGCTTTGTCCACTTCCAAGTTCAGCCGAACTGAACCGAATTAAAAATGAGCTCCTGCCAAACTGCCTTCCAATCTCATCTCGCCGGTCTCTGTCTCACCAATGGACTCATCTATCTGTGCAGCTGTGTGGTGTGGAAAAATGTACTCACTCTGTGTCCCTTCTCTCCTGGAAGACCAGGAAGTCCATCAAAGCCACGGTCGCCCTGCAGGACAGACACAAAACAGCGGCGGTTATAGAGGCCAGTCTCGTGAAGCCACACACTTATATTGTGCGATACGGGAGGATTTTAAGTGGCATTCTGGGGTTAGGAAGAGGGAAAAAACAGGAGAAACAGGAGGTCTTTGTGTTCTTCTCACCTTGCCACCCGACTCTCCTGGCATACCGCGGGCACCATCAGCTCCGGCGCGACCCTGAAAACAGACAAACAAAGCTTTTAGTCAGCACTGCTGATGGGCCAGACGCCATCGAAAACATTTCAAAACACCTTTAAAGGAGAGCTATGTAGTCTTTGTTGTCAAAACCACCTTTAAAGGAGAATAATGTAGTCAAAAACTGTTTCAAACTTGACGATAAGGATGAAGCTCCAGATAAGCAGGGATACACTTCTTTTTTTGAACATTATTTCTGTGCGTTTTATGCATAATGGTTCTGTTTTAGAGGACTCCTTTCCTTGAATGACTGTGATAGCTGATTGGTTACAAATGGTGAATGATAGCAGGATATTGGCATTCGTCTCAGGCCAATCATTTATTTTAGTTATGCGCAGGAAAAGATGTTAAATTCCTATTGGTTGGGAACTCTCACAGCGGCCAAACCTCTCACAGTCACATGCAAGCACTCACACCCAACAACCTATCCTAAGAATAATAACAACAGGGTGAGCAACAAACAAACAACAAACAACAACAACAACAAAAATGCTTTCATGAGCATTTCACTGGGCTTATCAAGTGGGCACATTCCTCTGTCAGTGTTTCATTGCATTAGGCCCACAACACCTCCAGTAGGCTCAACAGTGGTGTCCCAAACCCATTCCATTCCATACTCACGATGGGTAACAGATGGGTACAGACACACCTCTGTCTAATAACCTAAACATCAATCTCATTTTACTAAGTCATTTGGGATAATTTGTCTTATTTCAGGAGTTCTCACGCAGGGAGGGAGGGAGGGAGGGAGGGAGGGAGAGTGGAGCCCGTTGTTGTTGTTTATTTTTTGACTCAAACCACTGCTTTTATTTCTGCCTGCCTGGGAGCTGTTTGTGTCTTGGGTCTACTCCATCATCCTGAATCCAAGTGTCTGAGTGTACCTCCATCATTTTGGAATCACACAGACACACACAAACACACACACACACACACACAGACACACACCCACACACACACACACACACACACACACACACACACACACACACACACACACACACACACACTGTGAGGTGCTGCAGAAACCACTCACCCTTTTGCCAGCTTTTCCCAAGGGACCAGCTGAGCCTTGGATACCGCGTGGACCCTGAGTGTGTAGGGGAAGAAAGACCAACAGATGAGTCACAGTGCTCTGTGCAAAAAAAATAAGAACAACTGCATATGTTTGCATTGTGAACTAGAGGAAGTTGTGGTGAACTTACTTGAGGACCTGGGTCTCCATAATCTCCCTTAAGTCCAGAAGATCCAGGAAGACCCTGAGAATGAGGAAGAGAGAGAGACAGATGAGAGCCATGGTTATTTCAAGTTCTCAGAGAAGGGAGAAATGACGATTCAGGTGTGTCTGACAATGAAGTGTGCTGCATAGAAGCAGACAGCAGATGGCAATGTTAAACAGATGTGGGAAGAGGAGAGCTCAAGTAAAAAAAAAGAGAGGGGGTAGAGAGAAAAGAGAGAGAGAGTAGGAAAGAGAGTAGGAGAGCAGGAGATTGAGAAAGGCAGAAAGAGAGAAAGAGAGAGAGAGAGAGAGAGAGAGAGAGAGAGAGAGAGAGAGAGAGAGAGAGAGAGAGAGAGAGAGAGGTGGAGAAGGTGGTGCAATTTGCAACTGTGCACCAAATAAATGATGCATTTTGAGCATGATAACTTAATTGAGTGTTTGGCTCAAAGTGCATTTAAGTTTAAAACGGCGCCACGGAATAGGGGTTTTTAACAACAGCCATGTGAGATGAGAGGTGTCTAATCCATCTGCCCTTTGAGTTACACTTCAATTGACTAGCAGCTAGTTATTTTGTAATTACCGGCAAGCATCTCCAATGTACAAATGCTATGAATTAGACGCAATGAGCTAGGAGAAGGCCTAGTGTCTACTCTATCTTTCCCACAAAGAAGACTTAGGGTAGTTAAATGCACACAAAAATGCACCCTTAGCTGGCAAAGTACTGGTATAGTACGTTTCTTCTCCAGTAAATCTTCTTTAGATTTTTTTCCATCCATATATATACATTTCCAGAGGGCTAATTTTTAAGGCATTTTCCTCCCTGCTACTCATAAAATGCACCACCCTGTGGGATCATTCCTGCTGCTCTGCCTGTAGTGGCTTTGCCTCCAGTTAAATGGAGGATCGTGTGTCAACAAGCCCCAGACAGCACAAAAAGAGAAGCCAGCTGACAGAGAATGACTGAGAACTTTTGCTTTTGGCAGCTAAAGGGGGCCAGATAGATCGGGGAAGATAGGAAGGTCATTAGGCCTGGCTTGGTTTCTCTGACTTCTAGGAAGTGAGTAATAATGCCAATCTGTACTTTCAAATATCACAAGAATGCTAAAGAGAGGGTGAGAGTAAGAGAGAGAGAGAGGGAGAGAGAGAGAGAGAGTAAGAAAGAAAGAGAAGAAGAATAAAGGAGCTTTAATGACTAAAGGAGGGGAAAAAGCACAGCTGACTGCTCAGGCTGCTAAGGCTCCAGTCCTTCCTGGGTCGGACACAGCACTGCGGCTCTGAAGATTAGCCTGTTTGACGTGTGTTTGATATAGGACTGTAGGATCCAGGTGCGTCGTGAGCAGCACACACACAGTTTTTCTTCTGAAAGAATGTTAATGAGCTGTGTCTTTCAGCAGCAGCAGCTCTGAGGCAGGGGTGGTGGTGGTGTGTGTGTGTGTGTGGGGGGGGGGGGGGGGGGGGTGGAGAAGGAGAAGGGGGCATAAGGGGAGGGTGGTGGGGGGTGGGGGGGTTCTCCAGGCCTGTGTGTTGTTTCTCCTGTCGCTGGGGTTGAGAGGACTTACCACTGGGCCGGAGCGTCCAGAAAGACCCATGGGACCCGGGGGACCTCTCATGGCAATCTGTGGGAGGTCATCATCACACACACACACACACACACACACACACACACACACACACACACACACACACACAAATATACACATCAATTAAGATGTCACAAAATGCTGGATTGCTGGTGCTGCCACTAACATTACATTATATACTGTTACGTTTATAAAGTCTCTATATCAATCTTTGGTTCGTTGCAAGTTATTTTGAAACCGTGTAACACATCAGGAATGTTTATGTATGTGTCTGTATGTGTTTACATGTGTATAATCTAATTGTGTTAGATGAATATGTGATACCGTTTAAAGTTGCTACATGTGTGATATCACCATAGTGACTTTATTAAAAGTATTGCTACCTAACTTTAATTATTTATGATATTGGTTAACAGAATTGTTTGATCTTGCTCTTCACATGAATGAAAGTATCTGGTGAGTGAGGTCACTTTTCAATGAGAACTTGAAGTGAGCACAGTGTTAGCTTTTTTCCCCAGGATTGTTATGCTGTACACAGTGATACTAGTAGCTTTACTGTGTTAGCTTGGACTTCGCTGTGGGCTGTGCTGTGCAGCAGTCCCTCTGGCTTTGCTGTGGCCCACTGACCTGGCTAACTTGTGAAACCTGATGACTCAGTGGTCAGTGGCCCACACCCCTTCACTCAAGGCCAGGCCCCGGTGCCTCCCTCTAACCTCCTGACACCTGTTGGGCTGGCCCACCCGCAGGCTGTGTGTGTGTGTGTGTGTGTGTGTGTGTGTGTGTGTGTGTGTGTGTGTGTGTGTGTGTGTGTGTGGACCTCACTCCATAAGGTATTTTTAACAGTCTGCCGCATCTGTCCAAACAGGCTGCCCTCTTCACTTTTTCCCGGGGCCTGACTCTGACCGACTCCCACTCTCATTTTAGCACAAAACGAGAACATAAACAAGCAAGGCCAAACTCTACCTACAACCTGACCCCTTTCAGCTACGCCGACCCACCTTCACTCTGTAAGACTGTTCAAAGTGGCCTTGTACACCCTGTCCCACACCCTCCCACCCCCACCACCACAGGGGCAGCTGTGGAGGTCTGTCTGGCCCAGCTTACTCACCCGAGCCTGGGAGAGGATGGCCTGAGCCTGGGCCTCCTGGGCGGACACCACTGGGCCCTTCTGGCCATCGCCTCCAAAGCGGAACTAGAGGAGAACACAGAAGAACCAGGGTTAGGCACTGAGGAAACTGTGTGGCCCTTTTGTGATCATGTGTGTCTTTATACTGACACAACACTTACTTAGGTGCGTTGTATAGTTTGTTTTTGGATACTTTTATTTTAGATGATTTCACTCTAATTCGATAATTTTAGGCCAGTAAGTAATTCAGTAGAGTAACTGAGAACTATAGGGTTCCATTCCATTTGGGAGTTGACCCATGTCCACACTACCACTGGGATAATCAAACTAGACATTCAGATTTCAAATTCAAATAGTAAAATAGTCAAAATACCTCAGCTATCACACCCATTAAAACCCATATAAATACAGCATATTAACAGCATATCTCTGATCTGTGGGTCTTCACATCTATGACACTTGAGTCGTGTCTGGACAGGTTGTGTGTGAAGAGTTTATTAACAACATTTCATGGTATTGAAATATAGGACTCACAGGTTGGCATTGGTTAAAGATAACTGTGAACACTCATAAATGAACCCTATACAACATAGTCATGGTGAGGGTTCTTACTGGCAGCATCAGCATGGTACCAGGGGGTCCTGGCAAACCGTCAGCACCTGCAAGACCAGCACGCCCAGAGGGACCCTGGGGTGGGGGGTGGGGGGGGAGAGAGAAACGGAAACAGAAAACAAGTCAAATTTAATAAGTTACTTTAGACAGGGCCTAGGTAAGTAATTGCCATATTGCCATTCTCATGAAACAGTGTGCGAATACATGGGCCGACTGAGAGAGAGAGAGACTGAAGGAGAGAGAGCAGGAACTTAACATGGTGCCGGTGATGGATGGATGAAGGTTGGAAAAACTCCCATCACCCAGACTTCAACCCAGAAGCTTTGGGTCAGTGGGCCTCTCTCTTAGTTTCCATGTTCGAGACGGAGTCATGCTTCAGACGTGTAATTACATTTCCACACACCGCCCTCTTATGAGACTCATAATGCCCATCTGTTTTTGTAATCCAGCTTCACGTGAGCTGTTTCCCCCCGTGTGAAACACTAGGGGCTTACTAGGCCCTGGCCCTGCTGTTTTTAGCGGGTAGTTTGTTATGATCAGGAGACAGAAGGAAATGGATTCTCCACATGGGCACCTGAAGAACGGTTTACTATTCTCGGAAGTCTCGTTCAGGGGGCAGGGGAGGACGCAACCACCGGTCGCTGGATCCATGGCCTTGAGGATGACTGTGGTGATGATGCAACGTTTTGCTGGGAATTACTGTGGGATTTGGTGAGGTCAGATTTGAAGGGTTGCTGTTGCCACCAGGAATCACTGATGTTTCAGATAGGCCATGGGCCATGGAAATATATTTACTCACCCACTCGCGGCTCCCCCAAGCACACACACACACACACACACACACACACACACACACACCAAACACACACACACACACACACACACACACACACACACACACACACACACACACACACACACACACACACACACACACACACACAAACTCAAACACACTAACTCAGTCACTCTTCCGTTCACTCACTCACACTTTCCCTCACACACACTCTATTAGTCTCGCACATCAGTGCATTCCAAACTTCCACCACTCCCACCATTTTCTCTCTCCTGACCAAATGTAGCATTTTTGTCCGTGTGTGACTGTGGGCTGTTGACTATTCGCCTCATTTGCATGCTGGACCCACACACCCTAAACGAACAAACTCAAATAGGGTGCAACACCATTCCTCATCCAAAACTAACACCAACCTGAGACACACACACACACACATACACACACATACACACACACACACACTATGTCTGATCTATGTTTTCGGTTATGGTGAGCAATCGATTGTGCACACTCCAAGGATAACACACAATCAGTATTATTCCTGGCCCAAATTCACGCGCTCACGTACTGCTCTCAAATGGCGCACTAATGGTATATGGCAACCTGGAAACAAGATGTTAACACATCTGAATACATTACGGAATCTGAAAGGGCTGCTGACAAAATCAAAAGACTGCAGTGTTGATGAGCATTTCAGTGATTTGAATCTGGCTGGCTTGCCCCGCCGTCCCTGACTCTTTCAAAGGTCTGTTGTCTCGGCTGAATGGGTTCCATGTGTTCCACAGTCGGGTCGCACTAGGAGTCGACGGGGAGACACCGCAGAGACGGGCACGATGCCCAGAGGGACACATGTTTGACAGAGCTGAGAGACAGATGATCACAACATGTCCCGCACTGTTTGTGTTTGTGCATGTCTGTATGTGTCTCAGCCTGGTAAGGTGTGACGAGATTACATGAACACAGCATATGGCCTGCCACAGCACCGAATCAAACAGTTAATGAGTACCGGGTGTCTGCTGCATTGGGCTCTTATTATGGTGCTGCCTTGGGGGAACTCAGCTATCTGGGCATTCTAGCCCATTTTGTTTAGGAGAAAATGTTTATAATGGTTCTCTATGTGAGGCACAGGATGATATCCATCAGACAGAAACACATACACACATACTCTCTCTCTCTCTCTCTCTCTCTCTCTCTCTCTCTCACAAACACACACACACACACACACACACACACACACACACACACACTCTTACTCTCACACACACACTGTGCCCCTCACACACACGCACACAGACACCCATGCACACAACTGCTGATTTTCCTGTTTCTTAAATAATGCGGGACAATTTACTTCACTTTGAATAAAACGTTCAACTATTCAAGATGTGCAAAAAAAAATCTATTCCAACCGTTTTCCAAGTGGCTTGTACAACGCCTAGCCATGGTACCTTTCAGCTGTTTACTCTCGCAGTGAAAGGAGGATACACTGCTTTATCTGACGCACGTGATTGCTATTCCCTCACCACCAGAGCAATTCCACACATCCCTGAGGCCTGGCCCAATAAAGACCCAGCTCCACTCACCCACTTTGCTGGGATTGTAAAATGGTGGAGGAAACCATTTGAACAACATTAGGATTCCACCCAGAGGAAGCAGTGATTGCACTAATGAAAACAACATTTTCTAGCAGCCTTTGCCTGTCCCCCCTCTCCACACACAAACACACGCACACATACACACACAAACAACACACACACACACACACACACACACACACACACACACACACAACCCACGGCTATTCTTTCATCCGCTCATCGGTCGCTCTCCTTTGCTCTAGATGCAGCTGGATGCTGTCTTCCTTTGTAACATCCTTGCCGTTTCCTAATGAGAAAGCTTTGTGCTATCCTTTAAGCGGAACCATAAACAACAGCAAGGCCTATTGTTCATTTGTCCTCAACTGTACCTCCACTATGCGTACAGCCACCACTAATTAGGCTTTACATACTACATGAGAGATGTGGTGGTGGTGGACGGGGGGGGCTGCTAACCTTTTTCCATTCTTGTGTGGTCTTCCAGAGAGATTAAAGACATGGAGGGGATTGAGAGGAACATCAGCGTCTGGTTTTAAGTTCAAAGAAGAGGCATCAAGGCAAATGCAGAGCAATGTTGTCTCTGTGCCCTGCTTCGTTTTTACAGATCTACACATTTCTGAAGCGTGATACACTTCTGAGTCACAAAGGTTTTCAGTCTTCAGTCTCACAGTCTTTCAAAGGCCCAAGTCACGTTTTAGGTCAAGAACTTCTGAAGAAGAGTATCCATCGGGAGTTCCTCATCATGAGAGTGAAGAAACCCCAAGCCAGATTCATTGTGCTTCAGACACACGATGACAGAAGTCGTCTGGAGGAACTGAGGGGGCTTTATTTTGCTCTTCCCTCCCCCGTTCTTCTTTGCCTCCCTTCCAATTCTCTCTCTCTCTCTCTCTCTCTCTCTCTCTCTCTCTCTCTCTCTCTCTCTCTCTCTTCTCTCTCAGTGGAGGTCAGAGGTCTGCTCTCCTAAAGGAACCGCGTGCGCAGAAACAGGAATAGAAACTCACCCTGTCACCAGGATCTCCAGATGGACCGGGAGGACCTTGAAGACCCGGTGGGCCGGGAAGACCCTGAAGATGACAGAGACGTACTGTGAGGACTCACACCTCAGGCACTCTTAACATTCATATGACCCCACAAGGGGCACAGTTATGTTACACAAATGGTGCAGCTCTGTTTACTTATTTCTGCACAAATTAAATGACACAAATGTCAGGAATGTCAAGAACATTCTACTTACGGAAGGGCCAGCTGGTCCAGGGGGTCCCTCAATGAGCATTCCCTGTGATAGGTAGAAAGTGTATGATTAACAAAAAGAGCTACAAATAAACAACACAAAATAGCGACATTAAAGTAAAGCGATATAATTATAGTAAATATAATTATTTTATAAATATCATTATTAATTTATTATTTTTCTTTAAGTGTATGCAACCAATGGAATGGAACTAATGTGGCTGTTCCTGGAGTTATGAAATGCTCATTGTCCTCTATGACTCCAGAGCTCCAAACTGGCTACGAGGTGACACTTACTGGCTCGATGACGGCAGGCTCTCCTTTCTCTCCCTTCTGTCCCAGGTAGCCTGCATCACCACCCACCTAAAGACACGGACAGGCAGAGGATAAGCCTCTCCCCAGTTTACCTTCAACTCACTAGTTCACGAAAAGGTCAAAAATCTACAGATGTACTAATTATCAAAAGTATTGATTCTATATGTGTGTAAGAAGATGACTTGATGCACTAAATGCGATAAGTTCAGGGCGCCAAATAAACTGTAAAAAATATTCCTTTTCATTAATCAAATAAAAGCTGACATTATTTTTTTTAAATCAGCATTGGATGCTGGTATTATTGTAACTATTTATCTTCAGATCTGTCAGAATGTAGTCATCCATCATTTTCTTACACATGGGGTTCTACGGTCACTACAAGGGTGTTACAGCGAGGTGCAGCTACTTCAGAATACTCTGCAACAGTAAAACAGTCAGACGGAAAGTTGGAAAGATCTCACACGCAATTCGGGTTAGTCAAGATGCTGGGTGCATACTCTACACATGCTTGAGATGGACAGTGATGTCATTGCCTTGACAGAAAGGCTGTGTAGTCCTCAAGAGAAATGGAACAAGTCAATGTAAACAAACACAGTGTGCTTTGGGGTGAGGGAGAGAACCACCTGGATGATTGCAGGAAAGTGTGCTTGAAGCCTTGTATTGACTTTTTACACAAAGAGTGAAGTAGGTATGGAGGCGCATCCTTTCAAACGTGTTCTTTATCGGCAAGCTGCTAGAACTTGTTAGCATTCAATCTATTCTGTAGTCTGTGGTATGAATGATGTATCTACTTCAGGATTAGTGATGATAGCTTGCAACTTGCTCTTCTGGAAGACTAACACATTTATTTGGGGATGCGGACTACTGTGTACATGGTGTTTATTTCAGTTGAGTGACAGTTGGGAATTACATTAGTCATTTCAATGTGTGTATACAGCATACGTGTTTATGGTATGTATGCAGCATACGTGTACATGTACAACTAGAGCCAGAAATGTTCCATAAGCAATAACTTTGTGAGTTTTTCTCACAGAAGTTCGTTTTTTAGTGGATGTGTGTGTGTGTGTCTCTTTGTGTGTGTGTGTGTGTGTGTGTGTCTGTGTGTGTGTATCTGTGTGTGTGCGCGCGCGCATGTGTAGGTTTGTGAATGGGGGCGAGTCTATGTGTCTATGGTCAATATGTGTGCATGTGTGTAAATATTGTTTGTTTGTGTGTGTGTATGTGTGTGTGTGTGTGTATGTGTGTGTGTGTGTGTGTGTGTGTGTGTGTGTGTGTGTGTGTGTGTGTGTGTGTGTGTGCACATTCTCATAGCCATCTCAGCAAGACCTCAAGGGTTGCCAGAGTAAGCACACACATACTGGCCTAAGACAATAAGAACTTAGACCTTGAACACACACACACACACACACACACACACACACACATCACATCTGACTGTCTGATTTCCTGGCCCACATCCACTCTTTAAACAAGAAAGAAATCAAAACAGACATCTTGACAGGAAGAGACTAAACATACATCTCTTTCTTGTTTTCCATTTCTGTCACGAATTAGCATTAGCCAATAGCTTTAGAAGGTCCATCGCCTATCTGCTGTGCTAATCAGAACTTCATAACAGACATCCTTGTGTGGACACTGTAAGTGAAGTGAGTGATGTTGATTGGTGTGAGTGGAAAAAAGGGGGCTAAATGATGGTGGAGGAGAAGGTAAAAGGGTGTGCCTGGCTAGACAGCTGGGTTCTGAGGGATGAGGTAATGGCTGTCTCTCTGACAGGAAGCTCGTTTAGAAGGGAGGTGAAGAGAGTCCCGGGGGGAGGGGGATGGGGGGGGGGGGGGGGGGGGGGTACCTTATGAGAAATGCTTATGACTTCTTCCTCCCTGTGGTGTGTGGGTGTGTTTGTTTGTGTGTGAGTGTGCATATGTGTGTGCAATGCTTGGGAGAGACAAACGGTCATAGAAAGAGACAAAGGAAAAAGGAAAACAGAAACGAGGAAAGTGAAAAACGACCCACGGAAAAAAGACAAAAAAGGAAAAAGTCAGCCCATGCTGTGACAAACCGAGAAAACGAATGAAAACACTGAGAGAATCATAGTGTGCATGAGAGAGAGAGAGAGATAGAGAGATAGAGAGAGAAAGAGAGAAAGAGAGAGAGAGAGAGAGAGAGAGAGAAAGAGAGAGAGAGATAGACAAGAGGTCAGTTAAGTTAGACCGTGTTTCAGGATCTGGACTGACGGAAGTGGACTCCACGGCCGGCTCCACGGTCACACAGACACGAACCCACACAATGACAGATACAGATACTCCATGCCAAGCCATGACTTAAGGGTGGACCACATACCCAGTGTGCATGTTAAACATTCGATTCTGACACGGAACGGAGAAGCTACAACAAGCGGACGGAACCCCCCCACCTCTCCACCACCACCCTCTCCCCGCATCACCCCCCAACAGGACCCCACCACACCTTCTCATGCAGCCACGATGGTTCGGAGGGTGGCGGGGGTTGCAGGCGAGGTGGGCGGAGGGGTATGCCATACTTACGCTGGCCTCGGAGACGTCAGTTTCGGCCGGCTTGCCCTGCCCGATCTCATCGTCATATGCCATGGCGGTCGGGGCGGGCCCCGCTGTACCCAGATCATCATAAGCCCCATAGTCATAGTGACTCCCGCCAAGCTCATTTACGTCATACTCCTTAAGGTCATACTCCTTAAAGTCATACGCGTTTCCTTCGGGGGCAGCCGCCGCCGCATCCGTGGGCTGCGCCATATCCGTGGCACCGGTAGGCTCGGGACCGGCTTCGGCCGTTTCAGGGACATAGTCACCAACAATTTCCTCTTCCACAGCCTCACATAACCCAAGCAAACGCAGCGAGGAGGGGAGGGGGAGGGTTGGAGGGAACATGGATGTTAGTCAAGCAGTTAACAGCACAGACTAGTGTATTCATCTCCTACAGTTCAGCATGTCAACTTGAATTAAGCATGATAAACAGTTAAAATCTGAGTTGCAACAAGGTAACACCTCATTCCGGTCCCTTTCTAGAATATGGATACATAATGAATCGTTGATTTAGCTCAACACTCAACAGCATGCAGTAGCATCATCAAACATAACAGTAGGTACAATAGCATTCGCACTCACTTTAAATCATTCATTATTTAAATTAGCTGTATTCTTCAGTACAACGGTTAAAGTTGACTCTTACTGAGTGGAGTTAATTATTAAGTTGATATGCTATTGAGTTCTGTTATGAGTGAAAATGTTGAATATGATTACATTCATTTTTGCATGTCAATATGTAATTAATTAGAGCTGCAGATACAAGGAGATTCCAGCATTGTGACTGTACAGCTGTTTAGCATTTACAGGTATTAACGTTTGATAATTACTTCAGAGCAGAGAGACCATATGAGGTGTTACCTTGATTTGTAAGAGCATGACAAATTCTACATATCAAATACAAGTATATAATACAAGTCTATGACAGACTTTAAATTATTCCAGTCTTTTTTCAGAAGCAATGAACCCATGATTAGAGCAGTATTATGCATGAGGATGAAAAAAGACCAAAATAGCTGAAGTAAGTCTGAAATGACACTAAAAGTATGTTTCATTAAAACATAACTCCTGCTACTTCTCCAGCAATTGTCCAAACTGCAGAGCTGAGATGGCTAGGCTACAGAATTAGCATTTCACGCTATGGAAATATGTCAAATGGTTTGGTCAAATACAGTGCCCTGTGGATGCACTCCATCTCTTAAGATATGAAATAGATCTTTGCTCTGCATTTGGGAACAAAACTGCTCACTGTACATCCACTGACTTGGTGACATTCTGTAACTCCATGACTGCTAATGGTTACTTTTAGGGTTTTAGTTTTTACAGTGCTGACACTGTAAGATGCAATGACAAAAATTCACCAGGACAACTCCAGCTACAACAAATGCACATACTTTCATACTAAAGAATGGGCACGGGCTGTTTCATTTGCTTTATATTTCCCCAGCTGAATTTCCCTCTGTCATTGCATCTGTGTGGCACATGTTGGCTAATGCTAGCTTAAGCTAACTCTGGCTGTGAAAGTGGGGGGACTCTGCACTGCGTTGATGGTAGCCCTGAAGCACTGAGTTTGTGCCAGAACTATCCAGTCAAAGCGGTTGCAGACAGACTTCAGGCATGGGGTATAGTGGGAGAAGGAAAGGGGGCAATTGCTGTGATGCTATATCGCACTGGAGGAGGTGGGGTTGTCCCACATTAACCATGGTGTAAATGTGAAATCAGCCCAGGGTTTCCTCTGTTCAGTTGATTGGGGTAGGGGTTGGGGAGGGCTTTACTTTTCTCCAGAGAACTTTGCCCAGCTTTGGTTGGACATGCGAGTATGTCAATCATGGCCAAGGCTGCACCACTGCCAATGACTTTTAAAGGAGACTTCACGGTTTTCTGTCCCATATCTGTCAGCATAGTCACAGGCTATGAGCTGTTTTGAGTTTAGCGAGACCCAAATCCCTGCTCACTGGGCTCTAGAGTTTCACATTTCTCCTACAAACAAGCAAAGGAAATGGAGACAAAGCTGTTCTGTTGGAGGTGCATCCTGTGTGGTAGATACTTGGCAGTCTGCGTCGACAGACATGCTGATTCTCTTTAGCTCTGTGTGCTTCTCATTACGGTTAACGCTATTGGTTTTTAAGGAATGGTTTTTACAAATATATAATATTGACCCGAGGCAAAAACAGTAACACACCAGACTTCAAAGGACTGTGATCTCTAATAAAAAAACAAATTACAATTTCAGACCCTGCCTTATGTCGAAAAAATGCTTTTAAAATAAATAGTCAAGTTTTAATCCATTAGGTTCTGGCTTATTATGTCTCGGTCCATTTTATTTTATGGACTCATTGCAACAGTTTAGGATAATTAACCAACTGGATCATATGATTATTTTGGACGATGGTGCAGCCTTCACCACAAGCGACTCGAACAACAAAAAGCTACCAAACTGATGGTATAGCAATCCACTGAATGTAATAATCCTCGAACAAGATCTGCGCCATATGGCTACCAATGGACAACATGCACTCTCTGAAGTGGATTGACAACTCATAGGACATGGCATGTTCCTTCTCAGTGTTATGTTGTTTCATGCCTGTCTCTGTTCAAGAGTTCTGCTGTCGAGATCGAGATACCCCTTGGCTTACTTAATTAAAAAAACAGAACAATTGCTTTGAATTGTTCTGTCTTTGTCATTTCATACCATATACTTCCTTGTCATTTGTCTTCCCGGACCTATGCCTTTTATCTCGGAGGCATCTCCCTTTTTTTTACATCTCTTTCTTTGTAAAAGCAAATGAAGCAATAGAGAAAATGCACATAATTACCTCGTTGGCTCCGGTCGTGGCAATGGGAGACTGAGTTTGAGTAGCATCTACTGTTCCGTAGTCAGATTCAGAGTCAGTATAGTACTCTCCAGCTACATTGTTTTGCTGAGGTTGTGTCACATTGACAGAAAAGAAGAAAGAATAAAAAAAGAGCGGGAGTTAACACAGAAAAGAGCACATCACAGGTGTTATCCGCTCGGCCTCTAGACCGTCTCTGTTGAGTCTAGAGGAGCACCGGGGAGAGAGGAGCAGTGAAAGGGGGGCAGGGAGAGTTAGGTAGCATCCAGACTAGCATCAGAGATTTTCCTTTGGTTACAGAGGAAATATCTTGATGGGTTCTGACTGGGTCTACAGGCACTTTTACCCCTAGATAGGCAGATTTGGCTTTCGCTGGTGCTGTACGCTTCTTCTTAGCGGCTAGCTTTTTAGCGGCTGATTGTTTGGCTGTCAGGAACTTATACGACTTGGCCTTAGGCTTGACGGACTTTGCCGTCCTCTTCATGAAGGCACTACGTCGCCTTCTCTGGAATAGGGTTAACGTGACAGAGAACAACAGGGAGACAACACATACAAAACATAAGCACACAGACAAGGATGTGTTTTTTTTTTTTAGAAAATGGAAAGCTGTACGTTCCATGTAGACAAGTACTTTTTTAGCCTAGAAAGGGGGGAACACATGTAAAGGTCTTTACATTCATATCAGACAGAAGAGACAAGCACAGCCTATCATGGAAACAACACTTAACAGTGAAGGAGCAGACAAGGACACCCATGATGACGTACAACAAGACACCACATGACAAACATGATGACTCTTTTCTGTTTACCTGAGGCTCAGAGTATTCATCTGTCTCTTTTGCTGTTTCTCCATCATAATAATCATATAAATCTCCATAATCTGTTGGAGTAGCATACTGAAAAGGGGGAAGGAAAAAGAGGGCAAGCAAAGACAGGTTAGCATTTCAACAGTGTATTGGAAAACAATACTGCTGTCACACAAAAATGATGTAGCATGTCCTTTGGACATATTACACATTGACTTGGTTAAATATCAGATGTTATACAGAGCAAAAATAAACTAGCAATGCCAAAAAGTGTTGTGGCAAACTGCTGGACATGTTGTTGCAATCTCAGGGCAAAGATTACAGTCCATTCCAATTTAATGGATCCTCGGCTTCAAAGAAGCACAGCATAGCACAAGACTTTTTAGAGGCATTGCAATTACAGAAGAGAAGACACTAGATCTGCAGAACTTTATTAGCGTTGAGGCATTTGGACAGTTTTGATCATCAAAACCGGTGGGGGCTTTCCAACATGTTAGGTTAATTACTGTCAAAAAGATCATGTGGAGGGCATGGTGGTATTCCCAGGTGGGTGTTAAGGCCCTAATAAAACATCACAGCGGGTCAGGGAAGCCGCCGTGAGAAAAATACCACATGCCATATGTCTGGAACCTTCCGTCATGGAACTTTTTCATTCGCCCACGTGTAAATTACACACTGTCATACATCTAAGGTTGACGAGATTGAGGGTTTGCATTTATGGAAAGTCTATCGTCCTACCGGGCGGTTTCCCTTTCCCTCATATTTTTCTTTCATTGTAAAGCCAGCTGAGCTCAGTAAGTGACTGGTACTTCCATTTTGTTCCACAAAATGTATTCCACTTGAACGAATGGGCACTGTTTCTAAGAGGATGGGAATTTAATTAAGCCATTAGAGTTAAAGAAAAGTGTAAAATCAAACAATGGTGTTACTAAGTTAATAGAGGGGTATGAAATTCAAAACTAATGGCTCTCGATAAAGCTCTTATCAGCTATTGAACAAATTGCACGAAAAGAGAGGGGTCATTATTTGTCATTAATCATTAATCCACTCAAGTAGCTTCCTCTTTCTGTCATTTTTTTCTCCATCTCTGCACTATTTTATTAAAATCTTTCTTTTAGAGAGCAGTACATCAGCTCCAAAATGGATGGTGTTGCAAAGCTTGGCCCGTAACAGTCCATCCATCACATG
This sequence comes from Sprattus sprattus, assembly GCF_963457725.1. NCBI lineage: Eukaryota > Metazoa > Chordata > Actinopteri > Clupeiformes > Clupeidae > Sprattus > Sprattus sprattus. The sequence goes on along the minus strand of NC_137915.1, from coordinate 8,762,635 downwards.
CACAGGGAGATAGATAGAGAGAGAGAGAGAGTTAGTCCCCATACAGCTGTGGAGCTCACAGGAGCACTCAGAAGCTGATGAGCTGGCTGCCTTCCATGAACCCTTCGTGGGGAGGACCTCATGGAGGGGCCCTACGCCCCCGTCCCACCAGGCCTCCAGACCGCTCCACCGCTCTGGTCGGCCCTGACCTGGAGGCCTGAGCTGGGGCCAAGACCTGGGAGACCGGGGCTTCTGGAGAGAGCAGTGCGGTTGCCGATGCCTCAGTGAAGCCTTTAGGGCCTTAAGGCCGTCTGTCTCCCCCCTATCCATATTCTCATGTGGTGCTTGTTCCATCGAGCATCATGAGGGGACGTGAATGGCAAGGGGCCAACCAGGGGGCCCCACGGAGACACCGCTGTCAATGTTTATGCAAGTACGAGAGTAAGGCCCTACTCTGGGGGATGTTTGTGTTTTTGTGTTTTCATTAAAACAGGCTACTTGCTAGCCGTGTTTATAAGATGTACCAGTTGACTCAAAATGTTTCAGCATTTAGCTTGTATTTGTTGGCACCGCAGATTCAACTTTACAGTAAGTATTCTACTGCATGTCTAGGACAGACTATCCTATAATTTTCTTCCAGTCACCAATGGAAAGGCCTAAAAATAGGCTAAGCCAACAATTGAAAAAAAAACTATGATGTTCTGTCCAAATGTTCCAGAAGCTTCCTTGCTGTAATGTATGCTCATGTAAAAACACTGTTCTTCCCCTCCTCTGTGTCAGTGGAGGATCTGCTAAAGCCATAAGTGGAACGAATCCCAGACTTTTTCGCGGAGTGCACCTAGACGTCATGGCACGTTAAGAAATTCCATTGCGATCCAAGCTGTTCAGGAGCGGAAAAAAAAACGCCTCGAGGAAACACTAACGGCAGAGGTACAAGAAGACCACGTGGGCACCGTCGACAATAACCCATTAATCCTCTACAGGCCACATGGGCCTTATTAAACCTCAAAACCACCTGTTTGTTTATGACCAGCATTTTTTTCGACCTGTGCTAAATAAAATAAATAGTGACCCCTTAAGGGAGGACTGCTTCCAGGTCTACTGACCCATAGCAGATTTTAATGGTATGTGTGTTTTTGTGTGTGTGTGTGTGTGTGTGTGTGTGACAGACCTCATCCTCAGGCTGCTGGGCCTGCAGGGTGTCGCGATGGGGTGTGTCACAGTCAGGGCTGTAGTGTTCACAGTAGTCATAGGCCGCCTTAGGATCAGCGACGATCAACAGCTGCTGGATATCACCCTGTGGAGGAAAGGGATAGATAGACAGAGAGAGACAGAGAGAAAGAGAGAGAGAGACAAAAAAAGAGAGAGAGAGAGAGAAAGACATTTATGAGTGTGCTGCTGATTCAGAGTAGCAAACTCTCAAGTGGGGTATTAAGACACAGGAGCCCTGTGAGAACAGCCATTAAAGGCATGCTTAGTCATATTAATCATCAAAGACATCACAGGAAGCAACCCAGGCTACAGTAGCCAGAGCCAAGGACCCAAGTTGATAACATCTCTCAGAGACTTATTATTAAGCTATTGAAAGTATGCCCAATGATAAGCATGCTCAGGCAAACACACCACACACATACACACGCGCGTGCGCGCACCAACACACACACACACACACACACACACACACACACACACACACACACACAGACACACACACACACACACACACACACACTCACACACACACACACACACACACACACACACACACACACACACACATACACACACACACACACACACACACACACACACACATATATATATACACTGAAACACTGCAGAAATGGGATTTCTCCCACAGATTGAACAGGACATAGTATATCAGGCTACATCCACACCCATAGTATATCAGGCTACATCCCATCAGCTTGAGACAATCCAGTACACAAATGTTTCCAACCACGACAGCTGGCGTCCAGGAAAATCAGAGAAAATTGCCTCCCGCAGGCTACTCAGGTGAATGATCAGCCAAGCTATGGTATCACTGCAGATGCGGTTCTCTCTGGTATGATCGGGAATATCTGGAAAATATCTGATATGAGTAGCCAACATGCTGAACTTATTTATATCGTAACAAGAAGGGTCTTTTGCTAAATCTTCCAATTGAGAACAACAGAGTTCTGCAGTTGGAAGAGCCACATACACCACTTGATTATTTGGAACATCTGGGGGACATTTCTAAGCTCTTTGGCTACACCGAAGGGAAGAACTGGGCATTTCAAAGTGAAGATTTTGAAGCAATCAGATGCTCCCCGACGTTTGCTGGGACTGAAGAAGGAACTGAGCCCACAGCTATCGTCCATGGGATGGGAGGATGACCAGGAACTATAAGATACTTGGGGGCAACCTCGAACGGAACTCGCGGTGCGGTGGCACTGGTATGATATGTTTGCACGGCTCAGATAATGTAAGTCACTAACGGCAGAGTCTGGAGCACGACTAGGTGGCCGGGGCCCTCGAGCGGCAGCAAAAAGCCACGCACATCCTAAAAACAAAATACGGCCCCGCCCCGGCTCGCCCCGAAGCTGTAAGAATAGAAAGCATAATAACACACAAGCTGCTCGATGCGAGGGAGCGCACAAGAACTGCGGTTTCCCCCTCTGGTCTGGCAGAGCCGTGCACCAAAAACACCACAAGCCCAATCACTGGTTGCATGTAAGGCAGGCACGGTCATCCCTTTCCTAGGATCGGCACCCTGACGTTTTACAGCGCCTTCTGCGCACTGAAGGACCACAACTCCTGCCAAAGGTTCCACTTAAGTACTCAATGTGGGCCACTTTTTTGGCTTCTAGGACAGAGTGCTTCTCCAGGAACAGCCCTTTAAAGTTTTATTTACTTTTTTTCGTGGGGCATTGTTCTGCAGAGGTGCTGGCAACCTGGTCACAGAGTCACGCCTAGAGGCCCGAGGCTGAGGTAGAGGAGAGCTGACTGGTCAGAGGTATGCTCCCATTGCTGCTCGACGCACACACACACACACACACACACACACACACACACACACACACACACACACACACACACACACACACACACACACACACACACACACACAAACACACACACACACACACACACACACACACACACACACACACACACACACACACACACGCACACACACACACACACACAGGGTCGACACACTTTAAGAAACAGGGTGGGTTTTCAACTGCAGCGCAGGAGTTTTGGCAAAGGCACCAGGGGAGTATAAATCAGCAGGCTCGAACTTGCCTGGGTCTATGAGCGTGTCTGTGTGCCTATATGTAAAAATGTGTGTTATATGAGTGTGTGTGTGTGTGTGTGTGTGTGTGTGTGTGTGCAACAGACTGCTAGCTGAAAGCTACATATTATTAACTACCTCTGTGAAAAAATATTCTATGCCCAGGCAGGGAAACTCCCCGTTCTCTCGCAAACAGCCCGACAAGAGAAACAAAGGTCCACCTCCACTGACAGCCAAAAGAAACTACACCATTAGGAAAAATCACCCACAATCTGCACCAACATTATTCTTAAACCACAATTGAAAATATCACCTGTGGCCAGTATACCACGCGTCTAGCAGACCATGAAAGCCAGAGCTGGCTCCAGAAGAAGCAGTCTGTGTGCCCTGCAAGCCTGTGCCAATGTCTGAGGGGGAGAGTCAGCCAGATCAAGCCCGGGCCTGACTGGAGCTGACGGGTATTACCTCATGGGTCACCTGTGAGCGCCTGATCCCCCAACTGCGGCAGGGGAGGGATGGCCAGGGCATGCATGCCAGCCAGCCGGGGCAAAGACACACTGGGGCGCTGAAGAGGACGTTGAACTGTGGCATGGAGACGTGTCATATATAGAGTATAAAGGGTTCGTTTTCTGTTTTACAGAACCATGTGGTTCCACAAATTCATTGCCAATAGGGGAAAGCTATTGCATGCATGCCAACCAGCCGGTGAAAGACACTGGGGCGCTGCAGCCCAGTCGGCTGCCAAGTTCGGAGTGATTAGCCGCTAGTTGTATTCCCACAACAGTCCGTTCCATACGGCACAGTGACTCCAGACACTGGAGGGCCAGTGTTACGGAGGACTGAAGGTGCGTGGAGACATGTTGCTTCTGTCTTCTACTGTGACGTTATGTGTCGTCAGCAGACGTGTTTATGTTTTGTTTGTCTCTTTGAGGAGATGGGAGATAGAAGGGTGGTGACGTGAAAGAATGATGGTTGGGGGGGTGGGGGGGTGGGAGACAAGAGGAAGGAGTTCAGAGAGTGAGAGAGAGGAATAGGAGGATTCAGAGAAAGAGAGAAGAAGAGGGAGGGATAGAAACAGACAGGGAGGAGAACGAGAGAGAGAAACAGAGGGGGGAGGAGAAGAGAAGTATCGTAGCCCGACCTATTATCCCGCACGACCTATTATCCCGCAAGCGCTGGTACACGTTACTTAATATTGATTTCGGTGTCATCCAGGATCGCAGATTTCGGAAAACTTAAGTCCCTGCCCAAAAAGGGTATTTCAATTAGCTTTGTAGCAAAAATGCCTCATATACAGCGTATTGAAGTGTATAAGAAAGTGTTGTAATACTGCGTGTACAAACCAGCCTGATACAAATAGTAGAATTTTGATTTCGCGACGTTCGGTGTAAATTCTTTTTCTTGTTGAGCTTGATTCCCAACGGCATTTTACATCAATGCGGGATAATAGGTCGTCGCCAACTTTGTTGCCATTTCGCGACAGTACAAAACAAATCGGAAAATATGTTAAGAAATGTTCCTGCTGAGAGTCAAACAAGACTTCGTGCATGTTCTACACACCTGTCACTTCTGAAATATGTAAGGTTGATTCATTAAACCATATTTATATTGATAAAAACATATTTGTTAAGCGGATTTTTTGGTGGCCCGCGGGATAATAGGTCGCGTTACTATAGAGAGAGAAAGAAACAGAGCGAGAGAGAGAGAGAGAGAGAGAGAGAGAGAGAAAGAGAGGGGTAGTTAAAGAGCAAAATAGCTGGGAGCAGCTGGAGCTCCTAAAAGGCTGTTTGGCTCTTGGCACACACCTGTGTAGCATTAGCCCCCATGGCTTGGCTCTGAAGACTGGGGAGGTGAGAGCTTTCAGCTGGCCTCACCTGGCCCCCTTCAAGGCTTTAATAATCTACACACACACACACACAAACACACACACACACACACACACACACACACACACACACACACACACACACACACACACACACACGTACACTCACACACACACACACACACACACACACACACAAACACACACACACACACACACACACACACACACACACTAACACACACACAAACCTTTGGGCTAAAAAGCCATCATGCCGCTTTTGGCCCACTCACAGAGGTAACTGCGCTGGACAGTTTAATGACACAGAGGGCAGAGGTCAAGCGGCAGGGTCGCACAGCGAACAGCGAAAAGAGAGACAGAGCACACCTCAAGGTCAGGACCTCGGATGGAAAACTGAGAATCCAGAGTAGAGATCAGAAACAGAAACAGTTCTTATGATTATCTCTTTATTTTTTCAGGATAGGTTGAAGAAGAAGAAAGTAGAGAGAGTGTGTGTGTGAAAACAAACACAGAAAAAAAAGAGGGATGAAAATGAAAATGGAGAAAAAAGCAAGAGAGGGAGAGAGAAAGAGAGAGAGTGAGCATGAGAAAGAAGCTGCATTGAGATGGAGACGTCAAAGCTCTTATGTTCGTTTTCTAGAGATAATTTAAGCTTGTCTGTGACCTCAGCATGACCACGGCACTCACAGAGGTAAAAATACACAGGTCAGAGTTCAAAGGTAAAAAAGAGAGTGTGTAAGCACCACAGGAAGAAGCCACAGGAAACGGGTTTTGGCAGGCCAATAGAGAGCCTAATAACACCACTGTGAGGCTTTGTGCAGTGTCCTCGATGGCTCTTACAGCTCATTCTTGCTAAAAAAAAACTTCTTATTTTACAACACAGAAGGTAAATGCAACTTAAGAATACACTCTGAATGCTCCAAATAGCACAATAAGCGAAAAGCTAGCCCTGTCATTGAGGTGTTTCAGGGCTTGCCTCTAAGAAACGAGCCAAATCTCTTCCTTGTTTTGTCTTTGTTCATTAAGATGTTCAGTGGGCCTAATTACAGAGAGGCTCGTGGGACAACAGCCGCTGCCCCCCAATCAGAACAGTGGGAGGGCTGACCTTTGATGTACCCCTGCCCTGGGCCGCATGCCTGTCACTCCAAGGACACACCCACCCTCCCATTAGGCCCGCCTCCCCACCCCTACCTACGGGAGATACACCCACAGCACACACAGCCAACTGGTTAACTCGGCTAAATCACTCAAACTCTTAGCTGCGCCACAGATGTGTCTTAGGCATCAGATGAGGTCTGGCTCTCCAGACTTCGATCAAAGGCAGCTTTCGCAGGCCGGCTCTCATGAACTGGGATAACTGTAAATGCTGACAGATGCGCCCCCGCAGACGTCTGCTTTCTAGTCCCAGGGAGGGTGTCAGTTTTTTTTCTTTCTCTCCCCACAATGCTTTGCGTTTGAAAACACCACTTGGATATATCCGTTAGCTCCTTAAATCAAGTCTAATCAACATTTTTTTTTCTTTAATCTTTACAAACAATCTTTTATATCCATCCCTTCTTGCCTTCCACACACAGTCTACACCGGCTCCAGTCCACACGGTCAGCCCAAGAGCACTCATAACAGCCCAAGAAAGACTCCCTTACTATCTACCCTGTATATAAGGAGTAGATGGCAAAAAATTGCGTGTCCGACAGGTAGTGTCAAACCAGGATGAATAGTGTGCCTCACGGGGCAAGGAGCAGCAGCGGGGGGGGGGGGGGGGGGGGGGGGGGCAGGGGCGACGACGGAGAGTCGGGTAAGGGGGGGGGGGGAGACCTCGGAGGAGCCGTGAAAGAGGCTCTTCTTTCACCAGGGCTCTCTCGCCGGCGCTATCTGTGGACCGTCAGATTCTACACCTCCAAAAGAAAGTTTCTCCACACCGCGCTCTAGGTTGACAACTGAGCAGCCGCAGCACTACTTAGCATTCAACAGACGAATCACAGTAACGACAAAATAATGACACACTCTCAAGTACTTTTTTCCAGGAAGAAGCCTATGTTGGGTGTTGGAGTAGGCTGTGGCATGGAGACATGTCATATATAGAGTATAAAGGGTTCATTTTCTGTTTTACAGAACCATGTGGTTCCACAAATGAATTGCCAAGAGGGGAAAGCTATGGCACGAATACATAACTGAACCAAAGAAACACAAATTGAAATGAGCTTTTGTCTAAGAATCTATCTCACACACACAGGGTGTTATTCATCTATCTCGCATACACAGTGTGTAATTCTGTATTTCAAATCCTCTAAGTTGTCATTTTAAGGGTGGTTAATCGGAGCAGGCTTTAAAAACAACACATCACAGAGAGGTGATTCATCTGACTGCAGAATACATTAGGGAGTGAGGTTCCTCAAAGCTAGGCCAGGTATTTCCTCCACATTTCCCAGAGTACACTTCTGCGGTGGCCTCGCGGGGAGAACAGACTCAGCCCCTGTTCTGAACTTATACACTGAGCGCACTGTTACAAATGCCATAGGGCCTCATTTTAGACATCTTACCATGGCGTTTTTGACTTGATTAGTTGTCTCATCAATACAAACTCAATTAATCTTACAAGACATTAGAAGATCTGTGGTAAAAATACACACTTCAATCAAAGGCAGCTTTCGCACGCTGGCTCTCATGAAAATACAGACTTGATTAGTTGTCTCATCAATAAAACTCAATCAATCTTACAGGACGATAGAAGATCTGTGGTAAAAATACACCCTTTGTTGTAGTTCTTGAACACAAGTTAAAGCTAAGAACTTTTCCTAAACTACACAGATCCAAATCTCAAAGAATGTTTTTAAAACTGTATAAAGTATTGGGTAATGGAACTACAAAGACGACCTTAGCAACCACTCCTTGCCTTGGTATGCAACTCAAGCTCACATCTGGCAGCCCCCCTGACAAGCTCTGTCTGCGGTTCAAAAACCTGAGACTGGTATCTGGGGGGGAAAAAATCAACCATTAAAAGTAAATGTCTAAATAGACTGCTCAACATGGTACGAAAAAAGATACTAGAAAAACACAACATAGAAGGGATCATTTAACCAAGCCACCAACAAATAGCTGAGTAACTGCTCCTCGCTGTGGTGCCCGTCACACACTATGTCACCATGGTGATTGCACGACCACAGTGAGAAATGGCTTTGAGGCAAAAGAGAGGCAACGTCAGCCGTCAGTCAAACCCACGCAACACAATAATGGGAGTCGCATATCCCCACTCCACCCCCGCCCATAAACAAACTTTCTCTTTCGCCAGGCAAACAGACCCTCCTGAGGCCCACATGGCCTTTCCTTCAACCCTGACACCCGATGTATTTCAGTCACACACGACAATTAGTCATTGTCTGTCTTTATTTACATCCCAACTCATTTGGACCTCCTGGTACTATTCCTCCCCCTAAAGCCCCACACACCCCCACTTTGGGATCATCTGTAAACTGAAGAGAGGGCACACACACAGACACACACACAGAGCAGAGAGAGCAAACACACACATCACCCAGTAAGACCTGTGCAAAGCCAGCCACAGGCAACCCGAACAAAAGACTTTAACGCAATTACATTTAACGCAAAAGAATTTGACTCTGTCAAGCCCAGAGGAGGAAGGCAGGAGACCCTCACGAAGCTGATGAGTTTAGACCAGATGAATAATAGTAATGCTTGAGCACACAGAAAATAGAAAGAAACGGCTATTGGCAGCGACACATGAGGACGTGAGTGAAAATTTCAAGCAATTACCATTAATTAAACCCCAAGGCGTTTGAAGTGCTTCTCTCTCTCTCTCTCTCTCTCTCTCTCTCTCTCTCTCTCTCTCTCTCTCTCTCTCTCTCTCTCTCCTCTCTCTTTCTCTTTCTCTTGCTGTATACTCTGATGGCACTGTGCAGTTTTTTCCACCCTTAATGCAGAATGCAGAACAGATGTGTTCCGAAGGAGTGCTAATTGATAATCATCACCACGCTTACATCTGTCGGAGATGAGCTTTGGCACCAACCCGTCCTATAGCCTCTCTGGTGATCAGCAGGAATGGGCCGCTGGTGTCCTTGCCATCCCCGCCATCCCCCTGCCAGCGGGTCCAACATGAACCTGGTCTACGTCAGCTCTGTGCCATGATCTCGCTCTCACTGATAGGAAACAGATCCGCGGTTTACGCTGTCAGCTCCATTTATTTTTATTGTCATTTATTTTTCTTTCTTTCTCGATAACTTTCTTTCTTTCTCAATCTGGCAGAGGCGAGACGCGTTCGTGGGGTACCGGGAACGCAAGAGCACATTTTTGAGCTTTGTGACAAAATATTTTGACAGTCAGCTTTTCTCTGTCCAAAACGTCGCTCCCATTGTTAAAACAAGGACTGATGTGTTATTACATTGTTATAAACAACAGGGCTGACAAAATCACTAACAAACAGCAACAATCTGATGGAAATACCAGGGCAGTTCCTAATTCTTCACCATAATCAAGTGCCGTCCATATACCTCTTATCCCTGAAGCATCCCGACTAAATGTAGTCCTGTTTAAAAGAGGGGTAGTCCTGTTTAAAAGAGGGGTTTCTCTACCTTTAAGTGACTTTAATTACAAGGGAAAAGAGGCCCTCATGACAGGAAGTGATGGAGAGCAGGTTTTTTTTTTAAGCAAACAGGAGCCATACAAGGACTGCCTTGTGCTATCTTGACTGACCTCGGAAATATCTCGCCTTCTTTTACTCACCTTCACCTTCAAACCATCCATCTCTCTCATTCGCCCCCTCTCTTTCTTTCTCTTTCTCCTTTTCTAAATTCTGCCTTTCTTTCTCTCTCTGGTATTCCCATATGGGACATGCGGAGGGCTGAAAGGATAGCCATCAGCCAGGTAGCATTATACTGAAGGTAGTAGCTCTGATCCCACAGCCAACTATCAGCACACTGGTTTCATTATCCGACATTCCTTAGTATTACATCAAAGAGAAAATAGAGCCCATCCTCATAAAGAATATCAACTTGCTTATATTTCACAGCCACCAGTTATTCTACTAATGCAACTGCAAATGAAACGTAGCCACTGGCAAAGAAGCCATAAAAGAGTAGAGGAAATCACACTTTATGATACAGTCATTATTAGTGTTTACATTGTAGTCGGATGAAGTTATGTTTATAATCAGGCTGAACAGGTAAGCACATGCTGGAGTCTTCCTAGTTGGAAGCTTTTTCTCAGGAGTCAAGAATGTCCCATCCCAGCCTCTCTTGGCAGGAGATCCACCTCTTTCAACTCTGTAACCCAATCACTGCCCCCCTTCTCACAAACACGCCTCCCCCCCTGCCCCTCATCTGTACTGGGCCACTGATGTGGAAGGGAGGCCATCTTAAGTTTCCCTTCACATACTGTAGTCCCCTTCTCCTATGGTGCATTTTATTGCAACTGTGTGCTAGATGTAATCAAACATTTAATATAGCGGGACCGATATGCATCCATGAAACACTTTTTTCCTGACAGAAGTTTAAAATGTCAGGAGAACAAATGTAAACCTCCCCGGCTCTTTTAGCTGTCTTCTTCTCCCCCTGTGGATGCCAATGTGAAGTTTCAGAAAATGTTTTCATTCGTTGCTGACAAGACCCATAAGTCGATGTGGCGAGACAAAAATTGCACTTGATTGAAGCCGCATTACCCAAAATCAGCGAAAGTTTCTGCTGACAATTTAGAATGATGAAGCACTGGTGTTGCGTCACAGCCTCAGAGCCTTCGTTTTTCAACGCAGACCCTTTTTGTTTCATTTATGAGCCTATAAAACTCCTGCCCCATGCCAGTTTATTCGCAGTTAAAAAAAAAAGGTAACTGCTACAGTATGTAACGGCCTATAGAGTCCCTCAGACTGTTCCGACTGTAAATTAACTTGGAAGTTTGGTGCTTTCAGACTGAGTCCCCTTTGTTCTAATCCCTCCACCCATAAAAGAGGTCTAGTCTCCATTCCTTCTTGATGAGTGTTAAGCACATGCCAAAATAACCAGAATACTGCTTGACAGAGTCTAATTCCACACAGATTCATAGCTCAGCACCATAATTGCACAATGACAAAGAGAGGCTGAAATCTCTGGGAAACACAAGAGTGAACCCCGGAACTGACATGGAAAGCTTGATGACAAAATAATAACTTCTCTGAACCTCAAGGGATAAAAACACGTTTCTGGCAATACCAGCGAACGCAAAAGAATGCTTCGAGTATTCAGGGGGAGCCATGGGCCTTACCTCGAACACTTCCTCGTCCAGGATTCTGGTTCCGAAGACAGTGATGCCGTTGGTGTTGACGACAGCGCGCTCACTCCTGCCCAGGGCTTTGGTGACCTTCTTCTTGCAGTCGACGATGATGGTCACAGTCTTCTTCTCAACACTGATGGCAATGCGGTGCCACCTGGGAGGAGAGAGGAAACACGAGAGAAGAGATGAGAGCGAGGCTGGCGGGGTGGCAGGGAAAGGGTTAAACAGCTCAACAGGGTCAAACGTGAGAAGAGATGAGAGCGAGGCTGGTGGGGCGGCATGGAAAGGGTTAAACAGCTCAACAGTGTCAAACGTGAGAGAAACTCCTCAAGTACGCACACCCCACCCCCCCCAACCCCCACACCACCCCGCCCCCAGCCTTCAAATCCAAACCCAATACAATTTGCCACCTAGCTTGGGGTATTACATTCAAGCCTAATATTTGGCCACATCAACGACCCCCCACACACCTCCTCCACCTACTTCCTCCACACACCCCCCCCCCCACCTCCCCTCTCTCCTCTTCCCCAACGCTGGCCTTGTTTAACACGGGATTAAACTCATTAAACCCTAAACTAAATCCTCCTTCTGGGTTACTCGGCATGACGGACACGTTGAACATTGTGGAAAGTGTGGAAAAGGGAGGTGGGGCAGCCAAACGTTTGCGTACAGTAAAAACACTGTTCTGAAAATGGAAGGGGGGGGGGGGGGGGAGGGGCATTTGGCATGGCCTCTTGCTAGGTAGTTGGCTAAGATGCCTCCAAAATTCCCTCTGGACACAAATCTAGGGTGAGAACTCTGCAAAAACTGCAAAACAGCATGTCCTCATATACTGTATATTATTGTGTAAACACATCACCTTTTAATAGACTGATCCTTTAAAGATTTTCATATTTTCCAATAGGAGGCCTATTAAAGGAGTAATTTGTAGCTGGTTGGATAACATTAGAGATTATGATATTAGGGGTCACTTGGTACAGTTTAGGGATAACTACATTGTCTGGCTTAATTAAAGTAATGGCAAAGCATAAACCAAATGAACCAGCCAACAGGCTCCCAAATTCAAAACAATGAAGCTATCTATCATCATGGATCGGCTATCTCCCTGCAATAATTCACAGCCATTGAAATAAACACAAATGATAAATAGCTGAAGCATTATCCACTTAAACCAATGCAATCCTGCATTTTTCTCTCCACTCAACACACAGTCTCATTATGCCAGAGCCCTTTTGTTCTGATAAAATATTGATGTTGCTCACTATACATGTGTTCCATTGTGAACACATGGCTGCTTAATTGAGAGCACATTTGCGTCTTTGTGGCGTAATCGCATTTCTATAACCCAAACACAAAACAAAAAAGATGCAGACGTCTCTTCTCGGTAAACAAGCCAATCACATCACAGGCAACAACTCATTTTTTCCCCCACCCAAAGACAATGAAAATTAAGACTATAGATAAAAAAAACTGGATGCTTTCATCATCTTTCTATGACTCTCACAAAACTATTCTGTCCTAAAACTGGTGATTAGACGACATTCATTTGCCTCCGTGCTGCGGTGCTCCACAGAGGAGGTCTGGGTGGAGGGTGGGTTTAGACGGGGAGGATTTGGCCCCCCAGCTCTGGCTCTGGCTCTGAAACACCCACATAAGCGCTAAAATCCTCCACAGAGAACATGGCTTTTTAAGACAGCGGGTCACCAAACCAGAATCTAGGTGGTAGGTGCTTTTATTTCTATATTGTGTATCATATTAAACAATATAATCATTATTCAGGCCTTAAGTTATTGTAAATCCTCACACAGATCTTAGTTTCATAAATGTATTTCCAGACCCTCTGAAGAATCCAAACGTGCTTTGACACACATATGTATACAAATAGTTTGGAAGCCAATTAAAAAATGTTGCCTACACCAAATAGTTTTTATGTTCAGCCTATTGGACTGTTTGGCTTATGGCTGTTCTTGGACGAACAAGCAAACAGAATGAGAGTCTGAACTTTAAGGCAAGAGTTTAGGATCCTAAGTACAGCACCAGAGCACAAATGATAAAAAGATTAGAAAAATAAATGTCCTCAAGGTCATAGGAAGTTTTTCCCTGTCACAGAGTCATAGTGGCTTACCACAGCTCAGCGACAGAATTCCTGGGTCTTCCCAGTACTGTAGGATTACCGTGAATCTACTGCCTTGATAGAAGCCTCTGAAGGGCCAATCTGATTGGATGAGGTAATCCATGATGTTAATGTTTGGGGGTGGGGATAGGGCCAGCCAATATTACACTTTCCCGGTCAGAGAAGTTGCAGTCTCCATTGCATTTCACTAATCCTATGTCTCTTGCAACATCACATCTACCCCCCACCGATCCCCAATAAGAGAAAGGCTCGTTCCCTGTCACAGGCCATAAGGGTAGGAGCTAATCACTCAACCAGCACCTGTTTTGGAACAGCATTCCTTCCTACTGCACATTACTATGCTTTTTGATCTATGTATGCTTCATAACCTTACACACCTTAAAACCTTAACCGTAAATATCTTTAAAAAAAACCAGAGGAAGATGAGAGATGCAAGAAGTAAAGGGGGAGGAAAAGACAGAGAGTGAGAGAGAGAGAGAGAGAGAGAGTGAGAGAGAGAGAGAGAGAGAGAGAGAGAGAGAGAGAGAGGGAGAAAGAAAGACAGGGAGACTCTGATTTGTCATGGCAACAGGAGGCACCACCAACGAAGATGGGGGCACACCAGATGACCCTGAATGGGAGCAGTCTCGGCTAGCTGAGCAACACAAAGCAGACTTAGTCCCCTCACGCTTTCCCTTGTGCCTGTCGGTCTGGCCTCCCCTAGCTCCTCCACCGACCTGTCTCGTCTCGGCCGGCCGTCACGCCACACTTACTTTCCGTCGGCCAAGTTCAGCGTGCGGAAGATGGGGTAATCTTCTGGGGCAGGCTTGCCATTCTGATCCTCGTACAGGAAGAGGGGAGAGCGACCCAGCTCCACGCCCAGCTGCTGGATGCCCTGCTCGCTGTAGATGGACAAGAGGAAAGACTGGAGCCCAGCCTTGGCCTTGACGGTGGTGAGGATGGAGAAGTCCTCGGGGAACACGCCGCCTGGGGGCCAGTCAGACAGAACCAGGTTAACAACTTGGACAGGGGAGGGGTGACAAAGTCCTTTACTACTCTCACCACTTTCCTGTACTTATACTTACTATCACATGATTTCCCTCTGTGTATGTATACCTGTATACCTACCATATCTTCCATGTTATTCCCATTATTCCATGAAAAAAAAGCATACAGACCAAAAATGGTCCTGCTCATGTTATGAAATGTCAAGGTTTCCTTACATTCCACACTCTCAATGTCTTCCATTGTTTCCCTTTGTTCTTAATCCAAACTGGAGGAACATCGATGCACTTTTTTTTAAACAAGATTTTGTTTGTTTTACGTGATCCAGAGGATACCAATTTATTTGTAACTGTAATTCCTAGGCCTAGGGGAGACTTCTCTAATCTCCTGGTAAGCTTCAATAAAATAAATCATGAAAAAATAAACCTGAGTGGAAATCACTGCGAAACAAACACTGACAAAAAGAAAGACAGCCATTTCACACAATATTAAAAAGCTTCAACTTCTCTGGACCCATAAAACAATGGAACATTTCCCGTGCATAAGGCCAAAAGCATAAAACTTTATTTGCACCTAAGGGCTTTTTCATTTTCAAGCCACTAATGAAAGTAATCATTTCAACTCGACTTTTTCAAGCTTTGACTTTTTTATGAGCTGATACTCTGTATACTACTGAATCTGAAAACAGCTGTTTGGACACTTTGTGACCTCTGAACAGTTAGATGTCACTTAGTCATGGCTTTCCTCTTCCTTCAAAAATGTCACAGCCTAGTCACTTTGCCCCCGAACTGAATTGCAGTTTGGGACATTACTGCCAAGCTCGCTTGCAGAGGCACAATGGCCTGCTTGGGTGAAACACGGCACTGTACAATCAGGGATGGCATCTGTTGTCAAAAGCCTTGGCAACGCTAACAAAGGCCCACATTTAAAGTGCAGCCGAACCACAGGGAGGAAGTGAGGCGAAGGACCGGGATTCCACTTACCTGGGAAGAGCTGCTTGGTTGGGGCGCTGATCTGGGCCTGTTTCCCAACTCTGTAGGCTGTGTCTGGCTGCGAGGCTCGTCGGTTTGCGCAAAGTCCTGATGTTTTCCTTACTCCTTCGGGGGCATTTTCAAAATCTAATAGCTTTAGCACGTCCACTGGTTCAGCTGTAGACAGGGGGTGGGGGTGGGTGGGGGTGGAGAGAGAAAACAGGTACGGTGTGCTTTTAATTCAGTGCCGGTGAGTTTATTTTTAGAGGCTGGATAGAACATGTCTGAGAGACTTATGTATTACATAGATTTGGAAAAATCATGACCACAAAGAAAACACTCTGAAGATGCCAAGGTGATTACAAACGAAGGGTGGGAAATGTGATCCACCACCACCCTGCCAACATAACGAGGACACTTGTGAGAAAATTGCATGTAACAAGGTGAACTATATTCCAGACTGTGACATGTTTTCACATCAATTTCCTAGACAGACGTATTCTGGTTAAAGTATCACGTTCGTTTCACATAAACCAATCCCAAAGACGGGGCAGGTAGTTTGCCTTTAAGACCGCAACATACCACAATCATATTACTTTCTCAAATACGTAAAACCTTAAAAGGTCAACACTTATGCTTTCTACTAACAAACTCCACCTTGTCCATTAGCCTACATGATGACTTATTTAACTGCTACATATTCTCTACTTCTGTAATTACCACATGAGAAACATGATCCGTTTCTTGCAGCTGTACTCCTGTCTGAGAAATGCCTGGTCTGGGTAGCAGCTTTTTGAAGTATGTCTGCCTTCTCACATGACAGGAAATATCTCCATCTTAGCCAGAAATGAGCAGCATAACAAACAGAGCAGCCCACAGCTGACTAGTCCTGTAGCCACCATATGGATAGCTTTACTCTGATAAGGGTCACCGAGCCACTTTAGTTTTTTTGAGCGTACCACAACCTGATTCACCTCGCATAAAGGACCCTCTGTCTGATCCCACAGTCCGGGCCCTACCTCCTGTGGAGGGCCCATGAGAACGTAAAATGTGGGGGTTATCAAAACAACATCTCAGACTTCTCAGTCCCCTCATCAACAGTGCTGCTTATGGGTGTAACGAAAGGGGCCGGGGAGAGAACCTGGAACGTTCCTGTGAATGCAACCACAGAGCTTCACATCTTAGGGGACTTTTGATGAACCCCCGGGAAAAGGTTCAGAACCAAATGCCGCTCGTGAGACTATTGATGCATTACACACCACTGAATTACACACCACCGCAACCCCAATGTGTTTTCGTAGGGAGAGAACCAGGATTCCCGACCCGGATCCTCTGAAAGGGTTTACTCTCCTAAGATAACTGTTTAGATTGGCACCGGGGGCTACACAGTTCCAATTTTTCATCCACTATGCTCTGTATGTGTGGATCTGGAGAGGGGAAAAAAAAAAGGTTTGATTTCCTTCTCAGCACACTTTGGCGGGCATTCCAGTTTTTGCCAGGGATAAGCAAACTATAACAAGCCGTTTCATTATGGTCAGTCGAGCTTGAGGACAAAGTATGCTCTAGTTCAACATTAATCTATTTCTATTTTCTAGTGCTTCTTTGGTACACAAGGCCTTTTTCTGAAAACTGAGCCGAGCTGAGGCGGGGGGGGGGGGGGGGGGGGGCGGTTCTTCAAACTAAACTGTGCTGACTTCTATATGCCACATTCTCCGCGTCCAACACTGTGTTCTATGTGATGCTCTGTTTGAATTCTCTAGTGACTGGGGATTGGAGATGCTCCCTGCGTCTGGATTTGATTTTCAGTTCCCGTTGAGTCATAGAGCCCTGAGGGGAGTGAGGGGCTGAGGGGAAGTGCTGATCTGTCCATTTTCACCCATCTGTCTCACCATCCACCACACAATTTCTTTCTCTCTCTGCCTCTCCCCCTTACCTTACCCCATTGAATCACCCTCCCTTCCTTACTTACCCCCTTCCCCCTCTCTTTCTCCATCACATACATCTCCCTCTCTCTCTCTCTCTCTCTCTCTCTCTCTCCTATCCTCCCCTTATTTTAGTCTCTGTTTTCATCCTTCATTCACCCCTCACCCCTCTCCATCTCCATTCTTAACTTTCTCTACCCTTCTCATTCCCTCTCCCTCCTTCTCTCCCTTCTCCTCTCTATCTCTCTCTCTCCCTCTTTCTCTCTCTCCCTTGTCTTCTCTCCCTCTCTCTCTCCCTCTCTCACTCTCTCTCTCTCTCCCTCTCTCTCTGTATTTCTCTGGTGCGCATGATGAACGCATTAGAGGCGCCAGGCCCCCCCAACCCTGACATCTGCAACTCCTACAGAATCTCCTCCAGTTGCCCACCAGGGACAGACCACATGTGTCTCAGGAAGAGAAGGAGAACAGGAAGGGCTTTTAAACATATACCACACGTAGGAAAAGGAGGGAGGGGGAAAGAAAGGGAGAGAAAGAAGGACAGGAAAGAAAATACCAGGCCTAACTGTAAAACACCGACACTCTTGCCAGCCAGCCCCTTTAGCTAAAAGACTGAAACTTGGTAAGGGGGTCTCAAAACCCATCCAATGGCAACTCACAGCCCATTCAGACGTCTGAAAAGCAGGGGTCCGCTGCGCCTATTCTTCTGTCCACGAAAGGAATCCTCTTTGTGGTGAACAGCTACAAGTGGCCATTGAGCTAGCGATCACCCTTAACCCCATTCTGTGGGAGTAGCAGGTATAACACCCTGAGACAGAGAGAGTGGTTGAAGAGAGAGAGAGAGAGAGAGAGAAAGAGAGAGAGAGAGAGAGAAAGAGAGAGGAAGAGAGAATAATAGAAAATAGAAAAAATAACACAGAGAGAGGAAGAGAGAATAATAGAAAGTAGAAAAAATAACACAGACAGAGAAAAATAGTAGTCTTTTATACAGGGGCACCACCTCCAACCACTTGCTCTTTGTATATTGTGAGAGGTTCCATGGCCACTGGGCTGCTGAACCTGACGCCAGGATCTGAGAGGCCACTGTATCTCAGGCCCTCATCCGTTCCAGATGTGGCTCTCAAGCCAGGGGATGACCTTGTCAAGGAGGTGCAAAAAAAAACAAGAGCACCACCCTCCTCTCACTTCCCCCCTCTAAATCCATTAAAAGGGCCAAATGAGTGTGTGCGGTCTTTAAGAGAGTGCATCTAAAGGACTAGTGTGACTTGGCCCTGGCTGCTGTTCAAACAGACACTGGTCGGGCTCAGTCTTTCAGCCGTATGGGCCTGGGCAGGGCGGGGTGGGGTAGGGTGGGGTTGCTTGGAGCGGAGGGGTGGAACTTTTTTCGGGAGGGAAAAATCAGCATATCTATGAGATCATGCTTGGCTACACCCCCCACCCCTCCGCCTCAATAAAGATGCAAATCGATAAGGATGTGGTGGATGGGGCGGGAAGTTGGTGTTGGTGTCACGTTTCACATTAATCCATTTCGTCAGGAGATGTGCTCTGATTTAACGCCTGTCATGTTCACAGGCGGGAACATCACGGCAACATTAAAGAGACGAGATGTCGTCGCAGAGGCCGCTACACGCTCCGACTTGTGTGACCACTGACGGGGGGCCAGGGACAGACATTTTTCTTCCCAGATGTTTCTTTTTTCTGTCCTTTTTTGTGTGTGTGTGTGCTATCGTCTCCAGGAGAAGCTCACAGCTGTGGAAGCGCACAGGAAGGGCTGCTTCTGGTCAGCTCCTGTCAGGCTCTCAATCACTTTTTTGTAAAAGCTGAGATCAGCTAGGTGAAGAGGCTACCTTTTCACCTGCAGCTCCCTTAGACTCTAATAATGTATTCAGTCAGAACCCCCCCCCCCCTCTCTCTCCCCTCTCTCTCTCTCTCTCATGCAGGCTCACACTCTTCCTCACTCTCACTCTCTCTTTTTTCGCACACCCTAACCCTCAAAGCCTCTCAGTTCTCTGACCTCCAGCTTGAACAGACCTGCTTTATACCAGTCCCACTCTGGAAACTTCACAGGGGAAAATGTTCATGTGTGCAATTTAAGTCCACTATTTTTATTCTTTTTTTTTTTCTCTTTTCCAAGACTCTTAAAAAAGAGCCAAGACACACAACTGTATTTCTTTAGTTCATGGCGAGCTTGGCTGTCCATATATGCTACTATTACAAGGCCTTACATGCGTATACATCGTGTAATTATGGTAGGTCCATATTGGAAAATGGAGGGAGAGATCCAGGGCGACTGCCAAGAAAGCATACGCTCTATAATTTACAAACAAACACATGTTGTCTAGTTGGCCAATGTGGCTGAAAGCCACAAAGAAGGGACAAAATAGTAGAAAAGGGACAAAACGAAAAAGTACAACAAATCTCTATTTTAGAACCTGGCTGGCCGAGCCTTGCTAGCCGAAAAATAGCCTGAGATTTGTGAAATGCGAGCATTGTTTAAAGGAATGCGCATCAGTGGAGTCTAAGCCCCAGGGGCTGTAGGAACGTGTCTGTACACTGCAGGCTCAATGGGACAGCCGGCAAAAAATGCCTTCATGTGCTATAAAGCCCCCTTCCAAAAAAGCATATAGACTACAGTAAAGCCAAAATGTTATCACCTTTTTGTGAAGGACACATTGATATATGACTGAGAAAGAAAGCTATATACATAGAGGCCTTAGGTTTCAATGTAAAACATATGCTGCTAGATTTGTTTTAAATGATCTTGTCTTGAGAACTACACATTTAAGTGAATACCCTGATGCACATTTGTAAGAACAGTTGCTTTGTTGGGCCTATTATAACATCCCTTCATGTCTGATAAAAATCAACTACATACTGATATTTGAGAAGTGAAAAATGTAAAAAAAAAAAAAAAAAAAAAAGCTTTATGTTTCATTTTGTGAGTCTTGTCCTTAAACTCTGTGACTCAGCCACTGTTGCCAGACCAGAGGAGGCCCCATATGCTGGCCTACCCTTTGAAGACACTAAAATAATAGGGATAAGCAACAAAGACCATCATCAAATAAGAGCACAGTACTTAGAGTGGAAACATTCCCACCAGTGAATCGAGGAAAGCCACTGAAGGAAACAACGCAGACTTGTAGAGAGATCCACGGGGGGGAGAAAAAAAGACCCCAGAATTACACAAGCACCCTCTTGGGCTTCAGTGTGGACTAGGGCAGTATGGAGATAGGGTGCCTGTGTTGGATGGCGATGCTGTCCACCCGCAGACCAGGGGCGCACTATTTACGGACCGAGCGGGGCGCTGTAGGCTCTGGTGACTTTTACAGGCACCAGAAACTGTTAAAACCAGCAGCTTGAAAGAGAATGGCAATCGGTCATGAAAATGGGAGAGAAAAAAAATCTTCTTTGGCAGTTATAGCCAGGCATGTTGTGTTATTAAACCAATTTATGCCATAGTTTGATTTTCTTTGTCAGTCAATAATTGTCTTTGGCAGAACTCTATCCAAGTTAACGTAAAAAAAAATGGTTTGGAGAGTCACTAAAACAAGCTTTTGAATTCGTTTACATTCAACATAAAACGATACAATACAACATATTCGACCAACAAAGGCTTCAAATGCACACAATTAGTCATAAAACTTGTTGCTCATGAAATGTAATCAACGATTGCACAATCAGTCAAAATTCCAAGGTTTGCGTCACACAGAAGCAAAAAAATAAAATTAATAAATCCATGAAGACATTTTACACAATAATGTCAGAAATAGCTTGACAATGATAAGATTTGCTACATAAGTTAACATAGCATCGTTTTGTCCGGTACCCTGAATTGAATTAATCTAAATATTTCGTTCCCCCAGGTCATGAATTAACCACTCAGGCCACTTCTCAAATGCTGCAGAATTCTTTACCCAACTCTGAGGGGGCAATCTAAAACCCTGCGGAATTCCACCCTGCTAGCCGTGTCCACATACACCTAACGGACCACCAGTTCAAACAAAGAGCTTTTTACAGCATAAATCTTAAAAGCTGTCTCTGTATGACCTATTAGACACATTCTTTTAAGGTTCCCTCACGACTGCGGAGTGCAACTCAGGGGGCATGGATAGTCTATCCTTATACAATAAATTAAGTTCAAAGTAAACCATAGTAATCCTCAGTGTACAAACTCAGTCATGCGTAAAGCATGCTAGCCAATGCTTAGTCATTATTAACTGTGTTTCATATGTGAACCAAAACTTCAATATCCCTGGCAACGATTAAACGCGTTGCCAGATTGATAATGTTTGTGATCGGTGTGGTTAGACATAACCTTAGTTTTGGTATGCCATCTGCTGCTTGTTAGAAATCAGAGTGAATTTATAAGATTGCTATACAATCTGTTGTGGCTTTTTTACTTTGGGGGATTCCACAGACTGTTCAATTCATCTCTTAACGGACAGCTGTATAATGTCGGGAGGTCATTCGCATTTGCGAGCGAGTGATCCCTTGCTGCAAAAGTTACTCATACAAATGTTGCCAAAATCAGTCACGTATCCGTCAACATGACGGAACAGCAACCAACCACTGTGCCTTCCATCTGGCTGACGGTCCCTGCACATTTGTTTCACAAAAACTTTGTAAACCTGATCTTTTCTTACCTGCTCTGACAGTTGCAGCCTGCAGAAGCAGTGTTAAAGTGATGAATGCTGTTACAGGGGAATCCATAAGCCAACTTTTCGTTTTCCACCTTGTGGACCACCTTTGCATCTCCATGATCGGCGCCCACAAATGTGAACAAAACTGGGCGACCTCAAGTTATTTTAAATGATGTCCCTTCCACAATCCCAAACGTAACGATGAGTTCTACACAGCCATAAGTGAGGGGTATTTTGTTGCTTCGCACTGCCAGTCCAGGCCCCTCCGATCTTCCTTTCCTGAGCCCAGCCTTCAGACTGAAGGTATTTGGGCTTTAATCAAAATGCACTGAGCATTCGATACCCAAGGAGTCACACCGTCAAGGGGCTGGGCAAGCACCACAAACCAGACCCACGACTACAGGAAAATGACAAGGGAAAAATCCCGATTAGCAAATCACGGGGCTTGAAATTTGTGTTGGGATCCTCCCATCAGTTTTACAGAGTGTTCCCTGCGCGTCCCCCTGCAAACCGGCGTCGATTTTCTTGAAGTGCCCTGGGAATGAGACGAGTGACATGACAGTGAGAGACCGAATAGGCATTTAAGCAATCCACAATGTTTGTCAATCGGCGGAATGAACGCTCCGCATTGTCCCACATACCGACGCTTGGGTCACCTAGGTACCCCCTTGTTTTTTGTACCACAATGAAACGCTCTGTGCAAGTTGTCGGAGAACGCCGGACACTTGGCGGATACCTGAACTCGATTCGCACCTTAAACGCAACTTTTCCCTGGGCGTTTGCACTTCGTACAAAGCAGAGTGAAATCAAACAAAGGACTCTTTATTTAGTAGTCTGTTGATCAAACTGCATTTAGCTGCATTTTTTCTTTTTCCAGTCTTTATCCTCGAGCACCAGTTCTTTCGTTTTAGAACAACTCATCATATTGTGTCACCACACTTTCCCAAGATTTCCTGTATTTGGGGAAAAAACGTTTCCCGTGCCCAAAACTCTTCTATACCACAATGCAGCCCTTTTAACGTTATTGGTGGTAAATCAAGAAGGATGGTGATTATGAGTTATCCAGGAAGCTATCTGCCCTGGCATTTCTTAAGGAGACCTCTTACCTGAAATCATTCCCCATCTCATGATGTTGGAGATAGAGCATGTGGAGGTTCAGCTGTCAATGTGAGAGAGCTTTAGGGCATCATTGGTTAAGAAACAAGCCCCCCCCCCCCCCCCCCCCCCCTCCCAAAAAAAACAGTTGCAGGCAGCCTGTTTTGGCTTCATGCAGCAGTTTGTCTGAACACTTGATAAAACCTGGCGCTGGATGTTAGTGTCGTTCATTTACATAAACTCACCTGGCAGACACCAGTTTACACGGCCACTTACAAGTGTGATGGAACACGATCCAAACACACAGCTGTTAAAGAGGAGAACACTTCAAAGACTACAGAACGAAACTGTCAGTGACACAAGACGGTCGGTATGATTATTGGATGTCAGAGTGCAGTAACTCAAGAAGGCTGAAACAAGTTTGAATATTGATGAGTGATACAAAAATTATGTTATGATCTATGACAGGCCTATGAATTACAGTGGGATTGAAGGGAAAATGTCTGTTCATTTGTTATAAAACACAATGACAACGTGATTGCAATGGACTGCTAAGGGTTACACACAATCCAGAGTATAAAGGTTTCGGCCAGGTTTTCACATTGGGTGAGGGCCCTTGAATGGACTGGGGAGCTGCCAGAGAGAGACATACATCTTGTATGGGAAAAGCCGCAAGATAATTCTCACTCGTTACCAACTTCCTCCTGGAATGGATGCAGCACATTGCAATAAATATCGCATTGGAATAGAGTTACTGCTGGCAAAAAGAATGGAATAGTTCCCCAGAAAATCCAAGGCATGTGCAAAGCAGCATGAAACATTTCTTGTTACAGGGCTGGGATTGTGAAATATTTTTGGAGTGTGGAAGGATTGCCCCGTCCCAAGTGAGACTGTAAATTGTGTGTGAAATGATGACAAGTTTAACGTTTAAAGTATGCAAGTCCCACAAAATTTGAACCATTCTTGAACTCAACTTTACTCATTTACTGTAAGTATTCTGCTGATTTACAGCCATCACCAGGGACAGTATTTTGACAGTTTTAATAGAGTTTGCAGAAAACATATTCATCTTGTTCACATACATATAAATAATACGTTTCTTACGCATAAGTTCTTTATCACCACAGTTCCCCCCATCTCTACTTTTAGCACCATTTTCATAAAAGAATATTGTTGAGCCATCAGCTTTTGGTGTTCCTATTTTACACTGATTTTAAACACCAAGAAACATAAAGTGAAAAGCTAAAATCCTATTGTGTCTTCACAGGACTTCCAACATCCTCCTTCTGTGGGCATTCATTGACTTCATATTTTGGGGTGGTTTCATCAAGGGTCAACAAAATATGAAATGGCAATTGAGTGAATTCATGTCAGTGTGGAAGTGTGGCATACTTCGCATTCATTTCACTGGGTCCTTGTTTTGATGAGGTCTGCTGTAGAAATATGTCGCGTGTGGCCACTTTATGAATGAACGGATTGAGAAGTAAGCCTGCTTTGGAATGTGGCTTGAACAGCAACAGATTAACTTATATTTACAGTGTGTGTGTGTGTGTGTGTGTATATATGGGTGGGTGGGTTAGTGGTGTGTATGTGTGTGTGTGTGTGTGTGTGTGTGTGTGTGTGTGTGTGTGTGTGTGTGTGTGTGTGTGTGTGTGTGTGTGTGTGTGTGTGTGGGTGTATGTGTGTTTGTGTGAGTGTGTGTCTTTGTGTCTGTATAGTCTGTGTGACAAGGACATTTTGCCCCCATCAACTCGCGAAGGAACCATATTGAAAGCACATAAGGCCTTGTTACACACTAAACATCACCACCATACCTCTCTCCTCATATCTGTGAGTGCTGAGCCACATCCTTTTCTTCAAGGCAAGGAACACAGTAATCAACTCTTTCCCCCCCCCCACCCACAGAGAAAACTATGCAACATAACATTATGCCCCATTGTAACACTACACGCTGTTTTTCCTATTAATTCCCGGAAATAAGCGGAGAGATGAACAAGCCCAATTACTTCAGGTCTGCTGACAATGGCTTTACTCCAGTTCCTGCAGTGTGGTGGGACACAAGCCACGGTAATTAGACTAATTTAACAAGCACTTACGTATGCCTAAGGACAATACTTAACTTCTCTCCAAGTCCGCATCACTACTGAAGCTAGAAGTATGACTTAAAAATGAGTGGGTCGCAAAAGAGATCGATTTTTATAAAGACCTATAATCTGTCATTGTGGTTGATAAAAAAAAAGAGTGTAAAAAAAGCAACCTGTTGAAAGGATAGGAGATTTGTGGTCTACTGGGCACGTGCGCAACGTCAGGTAGTCACCTATCATTGTGAGTATGTCTGTCCAACGGTAAATATAACCAAGACATCAATAGAGAGCGACCTCCAGTAATTACAGAACATAACCCTTCTCTGAGCATTCTAAGCACTTTTTGCTACACTGCTGCTGGTATACCAAAGATTTCTTTCAAGAGTTCATCTTCAATTTCATGCAGAAATACATGCGCTTACAACCATATGATTAAGCAACAAAGCAGTCTGCCAAGTAGCTGCTCAGCAGGACAGTATCATTATTCTATAATTAGTGTCTGGGAAGTTGAGAGGAGCAGATCTTTGAAGCCAAAATCTCTTTTTTTCCAGCGTATTAAAGACGTCTAATCTTTGTCATGACCTCTTCTTCGTGAACAAGATCTTTATTAAATCATTATGTGAAATTTCTAATGAATGCTAATTTATACATGTGCGCAGCACATTATGCAAACTGCAACTCAAATTTAGCATGAGTTTGGACCTCCACCGTTGACAGAGGTGTTCTCTAAAATATTCCTTCACAATAAAAATCCTCCATATTTGCCAAGTCATGATATATTCATTTCATGTCGCGAGCATGAATCGGCTGCCTTTGATGCTCTGACTTGTCATTATCTCCGGGTCTCCTGAGTTAATCATCTGAAGCCTGGCTTCACAAAGAGAGCCAGAAACATGTGTTACACGACCATAAACATGATCTAATATGTATTTATAAAGGATTTATATTGCTCCGTTTTGAATTTCGTCATGTTGGTGGTTTAAGATTAACTACTTGTGATATCGTTCCAAGCAATGCCACTTCCAAGGAAGACATTTTACATTATATGAAAATAATAATGACACAGTTAAATATCAACCACAGACTTATGCTGTTAAGAACGATCCTTGGAATAATTTAGGACACATGAGTTCCAAAACATCCTCTCAATTTACCAGAGGAAATCTACTTTGAGTAACTTGTTTCACCGGCAGTTTAGACGACCTAACTTATTACAATGTTACATGTGTAGCCTAAAGTCAAACTTGTTACCTAGAAGGAAAGAGAATCACATTTCTCTCCCCTTCCTTCTTAAGATGAGGCAGACCCTGTCATCTCTTGGGCTGTTAAGCATTTGACCTTTGACTATAAGGAACTAAATCTTGGCTTTTTAAATGACCCCTGCTTAGGCAACAGGAGAGAGGATATCACTCAGACATCCACATATATGTCCAAAGACACAGGCTCTGTGTTGAAAAATGGAACAATTGTGATGAATAAGATTAGAAATACTTTTATTATTTCTATTAGATTAGAAATAAACTTTGTTTCTATATAGACCACAACCACCTCATATGTAAGACCATATTCAATAAATAATGTCTGTCTAAGTCAATATAGTCCTTCTCTAACAATGGTGGGTTTGCACAAGACCTTTACAAAACCCATTGAGGAGCGCAGTCTTTTTTTCCCCTCGTGTGTGAGTTTGACCCAATGTGGTATCGTAAGAGAAGCACTTTTCACAGGCATACACTAGTCAGCTAGCAGCCACAGTCTGTTAGTGTCTACACTTCCAGGTCCCTGCAGGAGCATAAAGACCTCTTTCAGTGGCAAACACGGGCCAAAAGAAGCCTGGTTGCTGTTCAGAGATCGCTGAGCTCTAATGCTAAGAAATTTGTAACAAATGAGTCATTTGAGGCAAAAGATTATAAAATCAACACATAACATTCCCATTTGCGACTGGGCCCCGGGAAGAAAAGCGTAGAGACTCTAAACCCGCCATGTCTGAATAAGGTTGAAAATGGCACAGGGGCCAGCCTGTCACTGAGTGCATCTGACACTGCAAACCCTCTATTTTCATTGTGGTCTACCCATGCTGTGCACCACAATTAACGTCGGTTAAAGGGTGCTTCCATTTTGAGAATGCCAACATTGGCTTATAATGTGCATGGCGCTCCCAGTTGCAGCCAAGGAGTGATTGCCGCTAACTTTATTTAAGTAAATATACATAATTTTCACGTCAATATGGAGAGTGTCGTCAACTGAAATAGGAGTGTGGAGAGACAGTAACTGCCATTTTTCAGAAATACAGTTCTGTCTTATTTTGTCTTATCTTCGGGTTTATTGTGATACTCAAACTGTCCATCTGAACCAACCCTATTTACATTTAGTGTTTGAATTGGGATTAACTGCTTATCGTCTGGTCAAATTCACATCTATCACCACTGGAACATCACAAATTTCAGTCTTAGCTTTCTCTAACATTTCATGCCACAATATATCATTAAAAAACATTCATCTGAGGCATTTTCTCATTAACTAATCAAGTGCCTATACCCCGCCTTTATCTGCATACTGCGCATGCTGCATTTCTGTGCATATTTTTGACTCATGCGAGAGAGAAGGAAGACTCAAGCAGCCTGTGTCAGACATGCAGGCTGCTGTGCTTCAGACAGGAATGTCATTTTGTCTGGGCAAGCATGCTGTAGGGCTGAAGGGCTCAGGAGCTGGAGCAGAAGCTGCAATGGTCCTGTGTGGGACAGGAAAGCGCAAAGACCTGCTTGTGATTTAGGTTTTAAGGCTACCTTTGATAATTGACACCTTATTAATTGGTGTTATGGGTTTCAACTCTTACATCTAGTGTAGCTCTCTATGGTTACGATGTAGGATAGTACTCCAGCTGTGAGATCATATGTTGGCTGTGTTCAAGATTCTCAAAGAGTATCAAAGAAAGAAAAACTAAGAGTAGACTAAAGCTAAAGTTAGATTTGAATACAAATTATTTGACTTTGGTGTCAAAGGCATGTTGATTTAGTGATTAAAGAATGCATTCATCCATATAGAGAGCACTATGACGAATACAACTGTAACAATAGCCTAATAAGAGTAAAAGTACAAATGGTTAAATACAAATTTCCGTACGATTGGTGGGGCTGAATATACTGTAGGTTGCAGAGAGTGTGGGGTCATTTTCAGTGAAATCTTTCAGCAGTACTCCATCTTACTGATGAGGCCACTTGTTTTTGTTGTCAGTGGATCCTCACCCCATAAAGACAACCGGGTGTCCAATTTCAACAGCCCATAAAGCCTCCAAAGGCTTTGCATGGCCTCCCTTTCCTATACCTCTACAATAACATTGAGGAAAGATGTCTTCACAGCCTTCCCTACAGACTCTACCGCCTTAATTTCAGGTTCATGAAGGATTAAATAAGAAACGATAAACAGGAATTTCCTTTTGTTAAAGGTACCTGGAGCAAAATTATATTTATATAAATAGGGGAATTCATTTATTTTGTCAGGGATCAAATGTTACAGAAAGTTTTGACCGCTGTAAAATCAAAGTAGGTGCTTTAGGGTGCCTCACTGACTTTCACTCTCAGCTTTATGAATGGCAACATTCTCTCACTAAACACACATCACACACACACTGTGTTATACTGAGTGAACGCCAACTGGTAGTTGCCTTCTCTAAAAACTAGTGACTAAACACTAAAAAACTGAGTATGGACTAGAGGCAATGGCTTAATAAAACTCTGTCCTCCCTTTTTGTTATGAGCTCCTGAGCTATGAGTGCCTCGACTTCCCTTCAGTCGTGGTGAGTTTAGTGCTCGGAGAGCCATAGAGGGAGAGGTGAGAGTAAAGCTGTCAATCCACACCACCTGTTAGAGGCGGACCTGTAATAACCCCCCCAGGAAAGGTCTGGAATATAGCATACTACCATCTCTGGAGCGCTGCCACAGGACAAAAAAGGTATGCAACCATCAGCTACCCTCTTTAAAAAAAGAAAAAAAAAAAGAAGAAGATGAGAAACATATGCCGTTACCAGGGCACGCAAACCCATATTTGGTTTCCATGGCAATGGCTTGGTTGTCTGTCTGCAACAGGCCAATGCCATGCTGAGCCTTCCAGTAAGCTGCAAAGCTTTAACTGCGGAAGGATCCATGAAATGAGGAGGAAAGTGTTGGGTGAGGGAGAGAGAACCATAAAGGAGTGGTAGCGCTCCGCAGTGGAGGTCATTCCCAAATGATCCCAGATGAGTGCTGACAAGCGAGCCGGGGAGTGAGGGATGAGGTAAGCTGGTAGCACCCCGGGACGGGGGTGGACAAGGGCTGCTCCTGCGCCCTCACTGAAGGTGGGTGGCCTGGTCCTTCCTTGGGGAGGTGGTCACGGAGCCTCCCAGACCAGCGCAGCCTGACGAGGCGGAGGACACCCCATGCATGGAGACTGATATATGAGCTTGCCGTGGGTTGGCCTGCCAGCTACAGACACAGGGTTTGGGGCTTTGAGACCCTGGCTGCTCTTCTAATACATTATCAGACAACACACTGCACTGATGAATTCATCTGTGATACAGGAACACCACAATACTCTCTCTCTCTCTTTCTCCCTTTCTCTCTCTCTCTCTCTTCTTTCTCTTTACCCATTCCCTATCTTTATCTGCCAATCACTCACTTTTTCACACATGCAAACACTTGAGGAAAAGTACTTGTGGCTAGGCTTAATGGATCTTATTTTTAAACAACTAAAGAGAGGGGAAATGCTGTTGGTTGTCCACACAGCTTTATGTATTGTTTTACTGATCCCAGCAGATGAAAGTGAGCCTGTCTCTGCGTGTTTATTGAAACAACTTCCTCCGTAAACATTAGCGGACCACCCATTGCTTGTCCATCTGGCTAAAGATTGTGCTAATACATTTTTGTAAGTCGGAACTACAGACAGACATTCACAAGTAGCTGACGGAAACACAAAAATAAACAGGGTGGCTAAATAATTTGGTCTCGATTAAGTAATTTATTGAAGAGGGTCACAACCAACCGTTATCAAAACATGGTGGTCCTCTAATGCTCTGTGTACTCAGATCCCCAAACATACACTCACGACCAGACAGAATGTCATCCAAGAATGGTGCGGAGGAATGTCAAAGTAACCACACACGGTCATGCTGTATGTTCTGTTCATGGGAATTTGACCCAAAACAAAAGAAAGTAGTATAGGATAGTCTAAATTGTTTGTGTCAATTTTGTTAATATTATTATTATAATTCTTATTCTTATTAATAATACTACTAATAATAATAAAATACCAAAACTATCACATTCATATTACATTCATAAAGTGCCTAAAACAAATTAACTAATTAGACAGATGATGTTTAAAAAGGTGAACTTCTCAACGGTCTTCACTGGATTGGACAGCAGTAGGTTAGGTCAATCCACCACGAGGTACCACAAACCTAAAGAGTCTTGACTGCGATCTCTTGATGCTGAGGGAAGGCAAAGACAACAGACTCTCATCACAGGAGCGAAGTTGTTGGGATGGTAAATAGCTCTGAATCATGGCTTTCAAATAGAGTGGTGCCGATCCAGTGGCTGTCCAATAGGCGAGAGTGATGGTTTTAATTGTAATTCTAGCAGCTACAGAGAGCCAGTAAAGGGTGACCAGTAGAGGAGTTATAAAGAACATTTTAACTTTAATGATCTCCTAAAAACCTCTAGAAAAACGCAAAGCTCAGCGCACAAAAGGTGCGCACAAAAGACGCGCCATACCTTAGGAAAAAAAGGACTTTCTAGAAACGCATCTCAGTGTGATCGGCCCTTTACACGTGTTCTCTTTGGCTGATCAAAGACAAAACGTATTTTCACATTCTGAATCATCTGCAACACCATAACACACAGCTAATCAGTACACATTAGTAGTAATAGTACGCAGGCCCAACAAAACTGAATTGCAGTAGTCTGGTTTAGACATAACCAGGGCCTACACAACAGGTTGTGTTACATGGTGTGAGATAGGGTCTGACCCTCTGCATCCAATAGAGTGTGAACCGACAAGAGCTTGGGACAGAAGCTATATGGTCAGAGAAATAAGTGTTGAAGTGGAATGTTGCTCCACAATAACAATGATGAGCAATGTGCACCTGTAGTAAGAAATGTTTTAAAATAAATGTCACAGATTCAAAATGCAGAAGCAAATTTAGAATACACAAGCAGTCAGAGATCCATAACACACCTAAGCCAGGCTAATGAAGTATCGCTACAGCACCTCAGCCATGTAGCATTCTCCATGACCATGACTGCGCCTAGAAGAATCTGGTCATCTCTGAAAATAACCAGCTGCAGCACTGCCACATCTTCAGCCCCTGGCTCTGGCTCTGCCACAGCCCTCCGTGTATGGATCATATTTCCTCCCTCACCTCAGCGGCACTGGGAGTCGTCCCTGCTCTAACAGAGCCCCTTTCATTGCAGCGCAGCACAGCGCACAGGCCTAGAGGAGCCGCCGAGGCCTCAGCCCACGTCAGTGGAGACTGTGTGCGATCAGCCTAGCTTGGGCGATGGGGAACTATGGTTGGATAATGCTTTAGGGTTGAGGGTGTGTGTGTGCTGAGCGTTGACGATAATGTTGAGAATGTTGCTGTTTTGGTCGTCACTTCAATTAGGTTTTTGTGTCAGTTGTTGTTTGATGGCATAAATAGGGCATTGGGTTGTATTTGGATAGCTAAATTTGGCACTGGGTGTTGAAATAACACCAGTGAATAAGGCCTCACTTTCCCCTGCGGAGGCTAGTCAAAAGGCAAACTACGGCAACCTCTAACTTAAAAACATTCACAAGCACTGTTTCCTCCAGTGAGCTACAGAAAAGGCTACTGTCCCTTCTTTAGACAAAAATCCAACTGTGCAATGAGGAGATTTTACACACCCTCTAGGACCATATAAAAGGTCCTCACTCCATTTTATCTTTCAGCTTTGAAAAATCCTCCTGAACCAAGTTTAAAGTGTAAACAAACCCTCAACAGTGCCACTGCTGTGTGGAAGCTTTTCATCGCAAAATGTTTAGCGTTCGCTAAGTCACGTTTTGTTTACCCAGGAAGGAAGCCAAATAATATCCCACATTTAGAACCTTTGCGGCAGACTGGTTAAAATTATTCCATAAAAATTGCTTCACCTTATTAGCGGAAAAGAGGAATAGAATAGAATAGAGATGAATGGAATAGAACATAAATATACTAATTCCAATGTATGGCAAATAGGTGTTAGGATGTGGCATAGAAGTTTTCACCTAGGGCTATTTCAGTATGGATGTGATGTTCTGCTGGTCTTTGATGGTGAACTAACACATTTGCTGCATGAAGTCACTTGTTTGTTCAACCTAAATTACGGCCCATTGACTTTTAAGCCTGGGAGGAAGATACTTGGGCATGAGTACTGTGCAGCTACGGCATTGCGCCACATTTAATGGACTCACCCTATTAATGCCCAATAACATGGTATAAATATTGCTCAGAATATAGATCACTTCATATTCTATTCTTTTCATCTCTATTCCATTCTATTCCTCTTTTCCGCTAATTAGTTGAAGCAATTTTTATGGAATTATTTTAACCAGTCTGCCGCAAAGGTTCTAAATGTGGGATAAATATCCTTCCTGGCAAACTTAAGCGCTAACCCCTTAAAGTCTATTGCAGCTCTTATCAGTCCGGGGTCCTTGGCCTCACAGAGACACGGTCCCACTGATCAGCACCGCTCACTGCCATTCATGGCCCTATCTTTCAGCAGGATCATTGGGGCAGATGCTCTGCCTGACTTTCAGATCACAATGGAGCCTCTGTGGCTGATCCAAAAACCATCAGAGTCTCCCACAAAAAAAAAAACACCACGACCACAAAATGACTTACTTCGCGTTGTCATCTGTGCGCTAAATCAATTTTCACTGTACATGAGAACACCCTGCCCTTTCATTTGTGATGCATAGAAAAGATAAAGCTGTAGGTTTTCATATGGTAGGCTCTGGTTGTAATTAATCCAAAAGGGCTCTGTAAAAGTCTAGCAGCCCTATTTGTCATATCATCATTCTTCTGCTAAAGTGTACACCTGAATAGCACTGAAAATAATTTGTACAGTCAATGTCGATGTTTGGGATTTCTGTCTGTGGTGGTATCGAAAAACAAAACCACATGGATATCTGGGTCTAATTAGTGGATGAACACTGCAAAAGCCCCAAAGGAACAAAACAAAAAATGCTTTCTTTCCCCCTGTCATCCCCGTCTCTCCCTTTCTCATTAGCATTTAAAGTGTTAAAACGCTGTGAAGCTTATACAGAATAGCTAGTATTGTACCAAAAAATGGGTATGATCCAAGGTGACGTTAACAGGATGAAGCTGTCTAACCTACTTTCTCCACACCAGGAAGATCATCACCAACACATCAACATCAACTTTCCATTTCAGTCCCCGCCAAGGAGGAAAAAAAGGATGTGTGTTTACATATCTTTTAGAGTGGGTTCCTCTGAACAAGGGTTAAATCACACAACACACGGGCATAAACAGTGTCTAATCAGTGAGTTATCAGTGGGGTATCAGTCAACAGAAACCACAGCCTTCGCTAGATGGACTTCATCTGGTTCTATGTATCCCCTGGCTTCGCCCCCAAAAGAGGAAGGATAACAACATAGTAGGCAATACTTTCTTAGCGTGCAAACCCAAAACCCAAAACAATGCAAAACAAACAACAAAAAGGGCTACATTCTCAGAAATAAAAAAATAACTGCATGTTAGAAAGAGAACAATGGCTGATGTATCTATTTGAAAAGGTATAATTCAGTGCGAAATAAAACAAAAGTGGAGTTAACTTTTAAATCTGTGTCAAATAAATAAAAAAACCTGGATGCCATTTGGTCAGGCAGTCGAAGAGGAAATGGATGATGTTTAGCGGGAAGCAGCGCAGTACAAAATACGCCCAACGCCCAAAAACTTAATTAGGTTGCCACAGGACAAAGGTTGTGCGGCACACAGCTTCATCCGGGGAAGAGTGACAATTCTTCTCGCGCCAGGGAAAGCTTGTATGTTGCACGCGTGTGTAGCCACGAAGCTCATTGATATGGTCATACAGTATTCCTGGTGAGCAGGCGTCCAACGAGACAGCTCTGGCAGGAAGGCTGGAAAAACACATGGGGGAGATTAAGAGCCACAGTAAATCATGTCAGGCCTGATGGACTGGAAATGAATGGTCTATTCACTTCTACCTGGTTTTTCTGTAGTTCCAGGTTGACACCAATAGTGACACTGGAACCCAGCAACTTCAAAAGAACCCTGTTATGTGACTTTCCCCCTTGTTCTGTGTATGATCCAACTTAAAATAATTTTGTGAAGATTTTATGGCACTCTTTGTCCTACTGCTTTGGCTTGTGTCCGGTTGTGGCCTTAGTAATGCAAACAATGTGCTTTAAGTAAAGTAAAATGTCTAGCTTTTGTTTGGGAGGTTTGATGGACAGTTTTGTCTGTTCAGGAAAAGGGAGGGAACCCTCAAAAGGCGGTGTAATAACACCTCCTCTTTCCAGAGATGGTACCAAAATAAAAACCAAATCTCACACTTTGATAGACAGTTTGCTGCAATCACGGTTTACCCAACCACCATCCTGTCCAAACATTGCTTCGGCTTGTGTATACCGCAAGCATTTATACTTTCTTTTTCGAAAATGACAAACTCTGTGGTGAGCACATCCGGTTTAAAGGTGGTGATTTACTTGTTCAAAGTCCTAAACTCTGCAACCACACCAGGCTTTAACTGGCTGCCACTGGCCCCTGCCCTTTGTCCATCTTCATGTGTTAAAAACCAACCAGCCAGGGCCTGTGGCTTTCGCCTCTTAGTTCTCACTGCTAGGACTCAATGCTGCTCAAATCTGCTCCTTCAGGATCTAAATTCTCCTTGTTTTTCTCACTGTGATGTCCCATCTCTCAACTTTTCTTTCCTTCCTTTTTGTCACCTGTTTTTTAGCCACAATGTCCATATAAAGCATCATAGACTAAGCAATGACTGAGAAAAAAAGTTTCACCCTTGAGTGAAAAAATTTCACTTCTCCAGGAGTGGTTGGATACGATGCAGGCTTGAGCTTGCCTTGGGTGTCATCTCCACTTTTAAGCAGATGTGTGATTGCATTTGCCCCCGGTCCACCTCTTCTCTCGGCTTGTTTTAGCTGTCACATGGCTTCTTTCCGCTCCCTGGTCCCCCTTCCGTGAGTGGAGCATAAACACCGGGACTTAAACATCGAGCGAAAATGTTTACCGTCCAGAATTAGACTTCAAACGGCATGCTCATTTATGCATCAAAAAACTAAGAAAAAATGGTATTGTAGAGCGCTGCTCGGAGCTGGCACAAGTACCTTTTTACCAGTCAGATAATGAGTGGTTGCCCTCTCAAAGAACCTTGTAATTACATTGAATTTGTACATAGCACTTACTGGCAATCAAAGATGTCTTTTGATCAATTCAATGCAGGAAAGTTTATAGAAAAAGGCAGGAGGTTTGATGCATTCTTTCTTGCCTCATACCTTTTGACATTTTTATGTCTCAATTCATTTAATGTGCTTTCAGTGTGAAAGAGGCATTCAGGCACATGTTAATGGATTGAATGAAGGGCTGCTTTGCATTTGTCCTAGCAATTTTATTTTGTTTTTCTACAGTGTTTACTTAATATTTTATGGCTCAACTGTACTCACCCACCCCAGTAAATCAGCTACTAGCTGGTTGTAGATGAACAGGTAATTACAAGCGATAGTTTTCCTTCCTCATCTTGCCTGTTTGCTGAGGCATTCCACTCAGAAATGGCTTTAGGCATGATCATTCCCAAAGAGACAGATGGGGAAAGAGAGAGATACTGAGGGAGGTCGAGAGAAAAGGCGAAGAGAGGGGAGAGAGTATGAGCACTGCAATGCTGTGCCAGGCCCTGTTAAACGTATTTTACTACCTACGACTAAAAAAGGGGCTCATTAAGATGGATTGGATTGTAAAATTGCTTTTAGCTTTCCCCTCAGCACCTATATGCAGAAAAGGGAAAATATAGTGTCTTAAATGTGTTCTCATCATGTCAGCACCTTTTAAATAAAGGGAGGTTTGCTTCTGAAAATATCATTCCTGAGCCTTTTTCAACAGTAGTGAGGAACCCCCTTGAACACATTAGGGAGTGTAGGTGGGACAGACCACCACTGACATGTGGATCACAAGCTCCTACTTGTCTTTCCAAGCAGGCAGGGGGACAGGCACATGCCTCATAGAAACCTACAGCATTTCCTTTTATGGGACGGAGATTCTAGAAGGTACTAGTCTGTTTTCCAGTTTCCATCCGTTTCGATTTCTCTGAGACATTCAGCAGTTCTTAATTTCACATCTAAATTTGGACACACATTCTTTAGTGCTGATATA
The DNA here is from genome assembly GCF_963457725.1 of Sprattus sprattus. NCBI lineage: Eukaryota > Metazoa > Chordata > Actinopteri > Clupeiformes > Clupeidae > Sprattus > Sprattus sprattus. The sequence continues at coordinate 8,726,053 of NC_137915.1, read as the reverse complement.
AACTAGTGATTAAAAAGTGAGCAAGACAGGAAATATTTGTGTTAACCTGTGGCAGAAGAGAGTTCAGCTGGGATGGTCAGACCCACATTCATCGTTTCACCGCTTCAAGCTAAATCTGAGCAGTGGAGTTATAGGCTGGCTGCTGACACCAAGGGTAGTGAATCAAAAAGCCAGTTACAACCAACTATAATTAGTAGAATTAGCACATTCTGAAAGAAAGGGAATTGCATAATGTTATTTTTTTACAACAAAATTTCACCGATCATATTACATCTATTCCCTCATATATAAAATTATTATTTTTACACGACTGCAGATCCCCCTTTTATTGCCTTCCGCATGCAGGCTGCATGTAATGAGCAACTGGTCTATGACTCCAGCAATTACTGGCATTTCAGTTTATAGACAGGACAAATTTTCCCATTGTTAAAATTCTTGCTCGTAAAAGCTTTCAGCTCAAACTGAATGCATGTGGGGCTCCTTTTAGAACTCTAAAGGTCAAGCAGTCTTCTCCTAAGCAAAGTTAAGAGTTGTACCTTTAAACAGTTTTGTGTGCTGTGTGCTGGATGTCAAATGAATATGCAATCTTGAGGTGCATTTAGTAGATATTTATTAGTCAGCTGGAACCGTCAGTCACCCCACCTTTGTAATCCTTCTGTCAACATGAGATCTCCAGATGACACAATGTCATCACTGCCAAGCACCTGAGAAGGCCTCAACTGTGGTCGGGCTCCGTGACCGAGTGTTCCCCCTTTGGCACCCCAGAAGGGGTGCGGCATCGCCGGGATAATTGCTAGCTGAGCGAAAGCGCCAGGGCAGACGCAGCCGACCCGGGGGGTAGCAGGGTGCGCGGCAGGGAAGGAGGGAAGGACGAGCAGATCAAAAGGGAACGCTGGCTGGGGAGGCGAGTCAGCGAATGCCTGATTACCGGGATTTGGTGGCAGAAATAGAAATGCCACATGGAAGCATATATATTATGGTCGCTCAGAAGTCTCCAACTTTTTCCAAAGTGGGGGTTCTGGGCGGCCGCCGGGATCAGCTGGATGGTGGCGGTGGTTTTTGGGTAGAGCGCTGCGCTGCGCCGGGAGGATTGGTTCGCCCCACACGTGAAAGCGATGTTGCCCAGGAACTGGGGCAGCCAACCCTGGCAGCACCTACTCCCCCCCCCCCCCTCCTTCAAGATAAATTGCCAATTAACTGACTCATTCAAATCATGTTCAACCTCCCTTTCAAAAAAAGAGGGGGAAAAAACAAGCATGCTTAGTGGTCTGGCGCTCAAAAACGTGGCCCATTTGGTGCTCAGGAAAAAGGAAAGTCATACCTCAGCTGGAGGTGAGGATAAGCATTCCACTGCCCAGATAAATGTGTGTCTTTGGTGTTGAAACAGACGTGTCTCGGACATTTAAAAATGGTTGAATTTATCGTAATGAAATTTAAAGTCAAGAAAAAGGAGAAACATTTGCTTGTTAAAAGCATAAAATGTGTCAGTGGGTGAAATCAGATTAAAGAGCAGCTATCTCATCACTGTCTTGGAAGGTAATTCATGTAGACATCTAAGCCAGAATCTAAGACAGGGAAAGTCTGTAGTGAAAAACATGCACTTTCACTCTAATTGGATGCATGACATCACAGACTGTACTACAGTGGAACAGTAATTGATAGTATGAAACTTCAGCTTTACATTTAAGCCATTTGTGGCTTTGTCAGACTGACCTAAAATATGTACAACAAGGATATTATGAGAAACACAGGCTGAGTACAGACTTGAAGTTTTGGTTTCTGGCTCAGACAGTAGTTCCTATTTGAGAATCCAGCGCAAGCTTTGATATTTGACCATCACTGCAAGAGCGTGTTCCATGAGATTGGTAGTTAGTTGCTTTTGAATTGTGTCTAAAACATAACGTCTATAAAAAGGCTATATACTCTATTGATATGTATGGAACAACATAATTTACGTACATCCAAGTAGAAAAAAAACGAAATCTCTGAAAATGTAACCTCCAACAACCTCATAGCCTATGTTGGTCACTGTTATTGGTATGTCTGTTTCTCCATTTGACATTTCCATTTCACTGGAAAGATACACACTTACATACTCTCTCTCTCTCTCTGGCCAACTCACTCTCTTACTCACTCACAGACACACACACACACATTTCTTCAGGTCTACACATTCCCAGCTTTCTGCTTAATGCTGGATTCCTGACCTCCCCTCACCCTCAAATGAGTTTTTACCCGAAGGAGCAGAACAGTCGTGACCACCTTCACTCACACATTCTATACCATCTGGCCAGGAAAGGCGACACATAAACAACACATAAATTCTCCTCAATATGCCACAATAGGGATTATCCCACAATGAGGCCTCTCTTTTGCAATTGTCAAAGAACAAGCTCACACACACACACGCACGCACGCACGCACGCACGCACGCACGCACACACACACACACACACACACACACACACACACACACACACACACACACACACACGCACACACACGCACACACACACAAACAGATACACACACACACACACACACACAGAGACACTGGTTTAGTCTAAACAGTCTGCCATCTGAGACCTTCTTTGGACATCCTACTGAGCCCAGATTTAGTTGATGGATTGATTGCATATCGTGTGTCTCTTACAGAATTATGACCACCATTTGTTTGTGTTTTCTTTCATGCAGTCATTTTCTGGGGCCTGTGCCTGTTCAATAGGGCTGTTTATGTGGAATTAGATCAGTCAAAGTAAATAAATATTCAAAAAGAGATTTTCCATTCTGAATGATGGCGTAAATGTTAGCATAACTTCACAGAACGAGCGCTAACAAGCCATGAATCTTGCAAAGATGAAAAAAAAAATCCAGAAGTTTTGAGACTCCCTGGTCCTGGTGACATTTGTCAGACACTGTAAGCCAAAAATGAGACAAGCCCTGGTAAAGTCTCACACCTCTCTCCATCCAGCCTCCGTGCTAGGCTGAGAACAGAGTCAAGTGTGGAAAAGAACATGTTCCCAGGATACATTGTTTCCATTATTCAAGGAGCACATCTGCATGGCACATTGGTGAGGAATGCTCTTTAAGTTCATATAGTTTTCATCTGGACCAGGCTCTTGTCCGCTCTGGGCCTAATTAAACAATTGATAACAGCTACACACTGTGTGCCATGTTATCGGATGTAATTACAACTTGGGTGTGATCGCACAAATACCTGGGGAGTCTGGATGTGGGAAGGAAATGTGACTAGATCTCAGAGGCCAAGAAATGTTAAGTTCAACACTACTAAGGGAATAAAGAAAACTTCCATTTGATTCTGAATTGGCCCAGCTCTTTCGTGGTAAAAGGCAGCTTTAGCCTTTGGAAATGACCTGTGAGGTGAAAGTGTCAGTCAATGTCATACCCAAGGTGCCCTGCCTGGCTCCTTGTCATTCTCCTGGAAAACATATTGCAGAGTAAAACAGCTGTTGCGCTGCAGTCCCGACATTAAAAGTGATTTAAAAGGGGGCAGAAAGCAAACTAAAACATCAGTGAAAACACAAACATTTTAACAGCAAAGGACAAAAGGTCAGTTTCTCACTCAATTACAGTTGAAACTGTGTGTAAGAAACATGTAAATGGCTTCCATACAAATGTCTCAAACCTGGAGGATATGCTAAGAGACAGATAGGGGACATACTATAGACAGATAGAGGACATAAGAGACAGATAGGGGACCAACTATAAAGGAAGTGATGTATCCTCTACATGATGTAGATGCTTGGCAGAAATGTGCTGGGGAGAGAGAGAGGATGTGCAAACACTACGTGGAAGCATTCCACACTCATCTGAGAGAAGCCCTATCAAACAGACACACACACACACACACACACACACACACACACACACACACACACACACACACACACACACACACACACACACACACACACACAGAGGGAGGAAGAGAGAGAGGGATAGAGAAGCACACCAACTTTGACTCACAGCAGTATAAGTTCAGTTGAACCATTCACATCGCATACCCTGATGATTGCCAATGGTTAATATTTTTGGAGAACACACACCACGGCTGGGAAGTCTGTTGTACAGTAACTCATAGACAGCTGCAAGGGGATAGGGGAAAAAAACCACACTCTAACCAACACATCCTTGGCCCAAAGAAAGGACAATGAATTCCCATTTAAAATGGTGGTTTCCATACAGGTCCATTATAAACACATTAGGTCCCTGGAGAGGAATGTCAGCCGCTCCACTCAGTTTCTCCAGTATGAAAGGGATGTCTTAAAGACCTGAGTCATTGCCTGACTTGAGTTTACTGTCTGAATTGTTGCTACTGTGAGTATTCATTGCATTTTCATAGGCAGGCTGGGAGAAAGGGGTAAAATAAACCCAAGCTGAGTCACTCTTAAAACCTCATCCAGAGAAGTCCAACAGACAAGTTCACATCTGTGACCACGTAGTCAAAAGAGAACAGGATAAAGAAAAACATTTAGTCGCATTTTAAGTGCTCCTCAATTAGTTATCTGTAGTGTTGAGTATGTAATGTGTGCAGCAAATCTGATGATGTCTTATCTCTGACAAAGGAGCTCACGCCTAAGAAAATACTTCCCTGCCATTGTCTGAAAAATGAGCGGCCATGTTAGAGTCTGAGCGTGTGGAGTGTAGGACTTTAGCCTGCAGCAAGGACAGGAGCTCTGTTTTAGAGCTGTCACATAAATAACAACGGGAGGAATGCAGTCTCTACATTTGTGTTGATCCTTCTTTACACTTTTACGGCTGGATGGGTAGTTAGGGCAGATTTCCGAAACCCTCTCTTTCCCCAAATTGATGTTTGTTATTGGCAAACATCTCAAACTTGAGTGCTGGTCTCCCTGTGGCAAATAGACCTCATGATTCTCTTGGCATACTAGGCCTTTATCAATGCCTTCAATTGTCAAGGTTCTTCTGAATCAAGAGCCAATCTGATTTGAATAATTCACTTTCTGCAAAGTCGTATTCATTTTGTGATTTCCTGTTATAAGAGAGGTGCCAACTGATATTTTCAGTTCTTCAGAACACTTTGTGTCACAACAGAATGTTCTTGCAAAATTCTCCTGAGTCGCCTTCAGGACTCAATCATGACCCATTATGTATCCGAGCTCTGATAACATTTCAATGCCCTTTCAACTGCCAGACTCTCAGCTTTGTTGTGAAGTCTCTTGTTGAGAAGCAGAATGAGATGTATTTCAGGGGAGAGTTTTCACAAACGACCACTGTAACACAAATAATGTGTCTGCGAGTTGCCGGTGAAAGGAACTTTGATCGGACTGGCCCCTCACAGAGGCCTCCTCAGAGAAATATGAGGAGGCCAGCATGAAACGTTTCCATCTGTTGGGAGTGACAGGAGCTTTCAGATGCTAAGAGTGTGGTCAGAGTGGTCAGTGGCCTGACCTGCGCACAGCATTCCCACAATCCTTTGCACACCGTATTTTTTCAAAAAAAACAGCCAGGTTTATACTTGGGAAGGCTGTATTCCTGAGGCCTTGAATTTGTGCCGGTTTTAAACGAATGATTACAAAGCACCAAGATGGCTCTTCAGAAACACGTATTAACGCTCAGAAAATCAAAGACTGACCTCTTTCTGTGGAGGTCTGTACAGAAATAAAGCATGGGTGGAGTACCCAGAAAGTTTATAAACTGGGTCCAAATGCGCATAGTCAACATGGCGGCTCCTCTGGGTGTCTCTAATAGGGGCCCTGCTGACAAGGCATAGCCCTTTCCTTTTTGACACATTTTTGCCACTAGTCTGGCCAGCTGACGGGGCGGCCACAGCTAGCCAGCCAGCCAGCCCCCCCTCTCCTTGCCGTCTTGAACTCCCAGCGAAACGAACGGACGCCCGGGCCGGGGGGAACAGGATCAGATGTCTTCCGTTCCTCCCCTCACCTGTGAAATTTCAGAGCCAGCCACTCTGAAAGGGAGCATTGTTTTCCCCGCGCGAGGAATGCCCGCGCTGTCCGCAAAGAAAAGACTTCATTTGCGCAGGAATTTGGAGGGTCCCTGACAACACAGGGGAGATCTCCAGGGTGAAGCACGGGCTACTATTTCTGCTACTTTTATGTTCAAAGGCTCCTAATACACAAACAAACTTTCCCCCAGTTTGTGTAAAACTGACCAATGAACAGAATATTTACAGTGTGTTTTAGATTTAAATGTAATAATACTAAAGGTCTCAAAATCAATACATTGTCAGGGTCATTGGCACTATGAATGCAAGTTTTTGATTAGAAATTGGAAACAGTTGTTCAGATGAATGGAAGTGCCGATCCTGTACAAGGCCAGACATTGGCTCATCCTGAACTCCAAGCACTCTCCTTATACAGTGGAATCAATTCCCCTGCACATCAAAGATGTCCTCTCCCAATGTAAACAGAAGTGACTCAGGAACAGAGGAAGCCAGTATATCTGGGAATGAGACGGCCTAGGCCAGGATTTGGCTTGGTCGGATGCCAGGTTTACTCGCTCTTCTATGTTAGCCTCACATACTGAGGCCATAGAGGAGGGCGAGAGACAGACTGGGTGAGTCTGGAGAGGTATTCACATAGGCACTCATTATCAGTCAGATTTCTCTCAGGTGTATGCATCTTCCTATTAAAGTCTGTATCTATTTAGAGTCAGAAACCACCAATATAAATTGACACACTGAAGAAATAGCTCATTTTAATGCAGTTACATTTTTCACCTGTAGGTTACCTTCTTTCACATTAATGAAATCTAGCATTGAACATTTTCATCTAAAAGCATTTTTTCCTGCATGTAAGATGTCAGAATGTATTTTTCATCTTGTCTGAGTTATGTGGAATTTATCTGCATCAATGCACTCGTTTTAAAACCCTGAAGAGGACGGACCATGTGTCCCGTCATGTTAATTTTGTTTGCTGACAGTGACCTCTGTTGGCTAAATAATGAAAATTCAATTCTGTTTTGCCAAGTATCAATGCAATTTGTAGCTTCTTATTGACATCTGGCCTCAGCCAATCATCGACGCTGTGGGAGGGATCTATTTGTTCTCTATCCAATCAGAAATCATATCACCCGGAAACTACCGCTACACGCCGGATACTTCAAATGTGAACTATTTGAATTCGGGGAAACAACTCCTCTTTTCGGTATGTTATATTGGGATTTAGTAGAGGCAGATCAAATATAATTTGAAGGAGAATACAGTTGCTGAAAATGTTTAATACATAAGGCTGCGACAAACCGTTTATTTCTACCAGATACCAAACATATAGCTGTTTAAGTTAACTCCATGCAGTTCACTGGATACTATCGCTAGCCCATTTTGCTAGTTAGCATGGTTAGATAACGTAGCTTTTGCTTGTTGCAATGCTTCAGCAACTTACAGTTTACGTCCTATTTTGGATGTGTTCCTGACCCTCTGTGAATACATGTCGTTACAACTCATACGGGTTCTTAATACTTACCCAGCTCTCATCTGTGGTTTGTGACGAGGGATGCCTGGTAGCTAGCTATCGTTACTTTTGCTGGGTAACTTGCTAGCTCGTTTGTGCAACGTTAGTTATTTATCTTACTAGCTGATTATCCCATTTCATACAAATTATATTTCTTTGTTAAGACCTAATTCAAGAGTTTCAGTTGTTTCACAAACAGACACTCATATGTACGTCACGAAACCTTAGAAGATGCGAGATCCATTGGAAAGCATGCTCCCCTTTTGTGGACTGTCGCTTATCATGCCACAACACTGATTTACATTAAAAAAAAAACCAGTAGGCTCATATTTAGAGCGGAAGCAGTCAACAAGCTGCTGGTTACTAGAATTTACCATAAATGAATATGTACACTACTAAAGTGTTTTCATGAAGTACATTTTGGTCAAACCTGCGAACTCTTCGGCAAAGCATGATGTATTTTTTTCTCATAAGCAGAACCATGGCAGACCATGGGGATGGGGTAGTGCAGGGCAAACGGAGCCGGACAGTGATCGTCCGCCACCTACCAGATGACCTTACCAGAGATGAGAAGGAGGACCTTCTCAAGTATTTCGGAGCAGAAGCTGTCCGGGTTATGTCAGAGAAAGGAGTTCTGGTTAGTTCAGTGACCTCTAACGTTGTTGTCCAAGATTAATTTAAAGTTACACATCCAAAAAACACAGTAGTGTGTGGAGTAATGCACTTACCTACCTTCACAGGAACATTCCTCCCTTTTCCTTTCTCTATGAACACCCTGCATTTCCCCTTTAGGCCATTAATCTGTGTGTGGCGATGTGTGTTTGTTTGGTCCCCAGAAACATACGGCATTTGCAACATTTGACAGTGAGAATTCAGCTGCTAAGGTATGGAGATTTTTGTAACTGTGTTGTAACGTCAGTGGATGTAGGGCTAGTATATTCGGCAGACTTCACCACTTCCCCTCTCTCCCTTCACAGGCACTAAGCAGACTGCATCAGCTCAAGGTTCTTGGCCACACGCTAGTTGTGGAATTTGCAAGAGAACAGGAGAATGTAACCATCCTAAAAGACCCACCTGTAACTGATCGGTACGTGCACTTCTTCGTATCAGAGTACTTTAGATGAATCCATGTATATACTGTAAAGCTGTTTTATCTTGAACTCTTCACAGAAAAGTGTCAGGGCTAAAGGGTTTAAACTATGTTTGTAATGACACAAAAAAGCTCTTTGGGGTCTCAAAAATGTATAAAACGTCTTCTAAATACCAGTTCTGTGGTCTTCGACCCCCTTTTCATCTTGTTAGGAACCATCTCCCTGCTGTAGCCCTGCCTCCCTCAGTGTTCTGTGCACAGTTAAAGCTAAAAGCCAGTGGCATGGTATTTAGCCACCTGTGCTTTGTCACTGTCATTGATGTGCCGTTAATGCGCTTTCTGTCATGTGACTGGTAACTGTACCTGTGACCAAAATATAATCAAGGCCTACCAGTCCAGCAAAACAACACCATACAGCCAGTTAATAGGATGCAATTGAAGACATGCACTGCTACATGGTCTTGTATTTTAGCGTAACAACGGACACGTCTCTGTTTTCATGTTAAGCTGTTTACGCAACACCTTTCCGGCGCTCGACAAAAATAAAAATGTGCACTTTATCAAATCAATGAAAGTATGGAAAACCTGGGCTGTGCAACAACATTTGACTGTTGGTTTATTTAATTCTCGCCCCTGTTAGTTGCTTTGGATAAAAGCGTGTGCTAAATGTAAATATACTGCCTTAATGCTCTTTTAACTTTAACTTTAGCAAAGGCCAAAAACATGTCCACCCAGAGATTAGATGTATTACGTGGAAATTGTACCCACTTTGCCCTAAAACACTTTTGTGCAATCAAAGGAAGGTCAGGTTTTTAAGGGAAAGGAACTCTTCCATCTGACTCTCTTGTTTCAGTGCCACTGTGGAACCGGATGGTAAGAGGAAGAAAAGAAGACAACCACAAAATGTGCCTCTAATAGAGACTGGCATCGCTCCAAACCTTGGGTAAGTAGCAACTCTTCACTTCGTGTGAGACCATAACAAAAACGTGCTAGGTGTTGTGAGCAGAGTATGGGCCCTAGTTATTGAGTGTGTCTCTTGTGTTCCCTGTATCTTTATGTACATACTTGATAGAGCGAGATTTCCACTTGTGTGAAAGTGCGTGTTCGTGTTTCTTGCTGGCACATCTCTTAAGCTTTATGCCCCTTTTTCTCATTTTACCACTCATAGAAATACACACACACACAGACACACAGACACACACAGACACACACACTCACACACACACACACACACACACACACACACACACACACACACACACACACACAGACACACACACACAGACACAGACACACACACACACAGACACACACACACACAGACACACACACACAGACACACACACAGACACACACACACACAGACACACACACAGACACACACACACACACACACACACACACACGGCAGGCAGGCCCTCCGATGGAGGTGTCAGCGCTGGCCCATGTTGTCCTCTGGGCTCCAGCGCTGCCCTGGGCTGATGGAAAGCTGATGAGAGGCTGTCTCGGGCAGTCTCATGTCCAATTACGTGGCCCCGTCTGGCTGCGGTTCCTCTCGTCTGACAGGCCGGCTGCCACTGCCATGTGCCGGCGCCAGGTGGCCTTTGATAGAGACGCTCAGGGCTATGATATAATTCGCCATGAGTAGTAGTCACCTCACCTTCAATCACGGGCAGCTCCTCCAACCCCTCCCCCCCTCCTTTCCCCTCTTCCTTTCTTTTCTGTATCGCTTGCTTTCTTTGCCATCCTTCCTTAGTAATGCAAAATGGGTGCTGAGTGCATATGGCCATCAAAGAAACTGGAAATAATATACAGTTATGCATTTTTATGATCGCTTATACATCTCATCCAGTCTTCGACGTGCTCATAGTGGAGGTAGTGGCACGCACGCCATGTTGTAATATTACTACTTGTATGTAAATGCTGTGTGCGGTGTTGATGTACCTGTGAGGATGAAAGATTTATAGGGATAATAGGATGGGACTGCCAACTAATCTGCAATCTGTGTGGGCCTGTCTGCCAAGTCCATGTGACACTCTGTTTAGTGTCTCAGGCCATCCCGTATTGGTTCCCCTTACAGTTGTTCTGTAGACTGTAGGTCTTAAAAGACTTTATGCAGACAAAAGCTGCATGCACAGCTGGCAGAAACACAACAAATATTTGCAGGTTGAATTTACAACAACAGGGCTATGCGCACACTCTGTGGTAACATTCTGTTGCTGTTTCGGGCTAAAATGTCAGGTAGTCATCAATCATTTTGTGCCCTGACTTCAACTATGGCAATTCTGATGGTATATTCCTTGTATACTGCAGGCTCCATTCTCAAAATAGTTGAACTTTGTATTATATTTTGTGTCACACATGGAGACTGCCTTTAACACAGCAGGCAAGAGCCCTGCCATGTCCCCACTTTGTTTCCTCAGAGGCAAATGTAGACATCTGTTGAAAAGGGTTTGATTCAGCCTCCCTTGTGTGCGGTTCGGGCCTGTCGAAAGCGCTCGTGTAGAGGCTGAATAGACGCTGGGATTTCATGCCGGTGCTCCCACTGTGCCTGAATGGAGGCAGGCTATTGAGTTCTTCTCGGGCAACCACAGATTGACATTTTCCCTTAAAAGGAAAAAAGAAACGAAAACAAAGCCAGACAGCCGAAGTCCTTGGAGCCAGCTTCTTGCATCACTGTTATTTAGGTGCCCTGTTGTCATATAGTGGTTTTATTTTTATTTACTTTTTTTGCGAGGCCTTTGAGGTTGCTTTGTGGCGGCCAAGGTCTTCATGTATGTTTTGCCTCACAATGCTCAAGCGTTCCCGCTTCCCTTCCACAGGTTGAAATTCCAAGCCAACCCGACGCTGAAATATTTATACCCGCCCCCCAGCAGTGCGGTCGTGACAAACATCACACACGCGCTGCTGAGCGTGCCCAAGTTTTACGTTCAGGTGAGTACGCCACGCAAAGCATTCATCTTCCTTTGTCGCCTTTCACTATTCACAGGTCATTTCAAGTTCACGTTTCCTTTGTTTTTTTCTTTTTGTTGTCGTCTGCTACCTTGTCTCAGTAGACCGTAATCGACTCCTCTCCAAGCCAAAGTCCCAACAGTAATTTGAATAAAAAAGAAAAATGGAAACAAACAAGAACTGCTGTTTTTCTGCAGTCATTTTAATTGGCACTTGGCAGTTTTGAAAAATCCAGACATTTTTTCCCTCCCTTTACTCCCCCCCCCCCCCCCCCCCCCCTTTCTTTTTCCCTAAAAAGATCAAATAGCAAATATTTGCATTTAAAATTTCAAGTGGGAGGAATGATTTATAGTCTTAACATTTTCCCCCTACAGCCACGAGCCGCCTCTCCTCTCCTCTCTTCTCCCCTCTCTCCCTGTGAAATTATGAACACCGTTCCCTCTACAGTCCTGTGGGTGGCGCTGTTGTGTCATGAGAGAGGCGAGGCTTGTTGAGCCTGTTCGAGCCTCAGCCTGTCAGACACAGTGCTAAACGCTCCCGATCCACTTGCGACGCACAGGGCAATCTGGGTTGCATATGGAGGCGAGGTCACAATTACTGTTAGTCGACGTCGTGCACAACAGCAGGTGCTTGAAGTTCAGTGCGAGACAGAGAACACATATATATACGGGCACACACTCACACATACAATTCCACACACACACACACACACCAGGGGTTGTGCTGCGCCCCAGACTTCATAATACCCTCCTTGGATCTTGGCAGTTATAATAAGCATCACTCTGTGGTGGATGCTTATGACTCTCAATGTCTCCTCCTCTCTCTCTCTCTCTCTCTCTCTCTCTCTGTATGCCTCTCCATCTATCACTCTCTACTATCCCTTCCCTCTGTATTTTTCACGTGTGCCTTTGATATTCATCTCTCTTTTTGCTGCCTGTCTTTCTCTCCCTCTCTGTTATCTGCCTTTGGCTCTCTCAGGTCCTCCACCTGATGAACAAGATGAACCTGCCTTGTCCGTTCGGCCCCCTGACGCCCAGACCTCCCCTGGTGAGTCATTAGTGCAGCCAGACACAATATAGGGGAGGAGACGAATCACTGAGGGACAAATGAACGGGGAGTCTAACACGAAAGGTGGCCGATCCGAAACTGGAGGTCCTACCTGCTACTATAGACCTGAATGTTCTGTTCATTTGCACCATTACTCTAGCAACAGCCACGCATGAAATTTGGTCTTTTTTAGCCTTATTTTAGCGATATGTTGTCTCAAGAAGTAGACGGCGATTCCAGCTATGTACTTTCAAGGCCTATTTGACCATTCTTTGTGTAGTTATGAGTCTCTCCCCATTTTTTTAAAGATAGAAGCCTGATCTTGTTTGCCTGAAATAGCTGGCCAGAGGTATTGCCAAGATCACAAAGCTTTACACTGCCCGTTACCACGGCACCACCAGCAGCCTCCTATTCTACTTAGTGGACAATTCGATGGTGGTGCTGTTCATTTAGATCATATTGGTTGTGCACGCTGAAACCCTGAACGTTTGGTTTTGTCAACATCCATCTCCAGTTTGAGATGTACCATGTACCTGCGGGCCCTGTGCCTCCCCCGTTCCCACCGGAGAACCCCCCTCTTCCGAAGGAGGGGGCAGACGACAGCGAGGAAGAGTCGGAGTACGACAGCGAGGGTGACGAAGAGGAGAAAGAACGGTACACATTGACAAACCGTTTCTTGCTTTGCATTCTCTGGCCATTTCCCCCCTATGTTCACCGGGCGGTGGGTCACTGCCTCAAGGTTAAATCTACTCATATGTCAGAAGCTGTAACAGCCTATATATATCGCCTCCGATGGTTATCCGCAAATCACTCGCAGTAGTCGAGTTAACTCTCCCACCTTGACTAATACAAATCGAGTGGGGCCCTAAGGCAGTGCCGCGGGCATCTATACCAAGAAGACCTGGCAAAGGTGTGAATTACTGAAGCGTTGGCCGCCTAGTGCTCTCGTGCCGACCTTCAGGATAATAAACACACGTTTACTCAGACTGATCTTTACTGACCATTTAACAAATGTAAGATTAAACGATATCTCCTTCCTATTCATCGCTTCAAATCTATTTGTGCATTTATCTCCTGTGACTCCACCCAGGATGGTGAGACTGATGGGCCTGGTCAAGCAGCCGTGCAAGAGACCCGCTCGGACGAAAGCGTCAGCCAAGAGGAAGAAGCCGAGGCTGAAGGACCTGCTCTACGCTCCCAAGACGGATCCGCAAAGGTGGCTCTGCCCTGTCACACCCCCTGCATGTCCCCCAGTCACACATTATAATTTCATTACAGTGTCATTGGCAATGCTAATTCAAATCGTCTGCTATGTATTTCTCATAGTTATAAATAGATGGGCGGACATTTTATATATAGTGCCTATTACATATAAATTGAAACATTGAGAATCTGCCATTAAACAAAACATTTTCTTGAAGATACTGCAGATAAAATGAAATTGTCACTGATTGCAGACTTGTCATTCATACAGAGCATAACAGCAGACCGTAAAGATGGCAACACAAGGTTTTCTTGAATGCTACTGCATTGCACAATGAAGTGGAGAGGGAAAATAAAAAGAATTCTGACAAACTCAAAAGATTTCATTTTCAACCAGGCTGCAGGCATCTCTGCCACAGCGTCACTCCGCAGCTTGGAAATGTTCCATTCTCTCGGGTTCTGACATTTGGCTCCCCTCTATTCCGTTCTGTTCTCTCCTGTTCCACAGCACTGCAGCCCCTGTTCTCCAGGCATCGGATGTGTTTGAGCAGCCGCAGGCCTTGGGCCCCAAAAAGATTGAGTTCCACATCCCTGCCGAGGTGTCCTCCGTCTTGGAAACCACAGACCAGGCTCACGAGGAGGAGAGTGAGGAGGAGGGAGAGGATAATACAGGTAACACCTGCCCCACACACACACACACACACACACACACACACACGCCCACCCATCTTCCGATACAAGCTAGACACCGGTGTTACCTGGACTCTGGGGTTTTGTTTAACATACCAGAAAGTAGGCTTGGGAACGGTGCCTTTCTCGTGCATCATTAATCAAAAGATCCACCTGATGATTATCGATCTATACCTGCAATTTTTTAGATAGAAATAAACTTTGTCTTTGCTACAACAAAACCTAATTTCTAAGCTGTGAAGGCTTACCGGTTTCAGTGTCGTGTAAGGAGGCACCACTAGATAGAGCCCATTGAACAAGCAATGGAGTGTTCAGGCCAAATCATTTCATCATAGCAAATTAAAACGCTAATCATTTCAGCAAATCATAAAAGTTGAATGAATTCAGATTGTACATTTTTGCCCATTCCCACTAGATTGATTTTGTGTAGCCTAGATAGAACCATAGCCAATGCTTATGTTAAACGTTATAAAAGGCCAACATAAATCTTAAAGTGACAATATGTAACTTTTTTACCTTAAAATAACAGCTTGAAAAAAATGGTGCTGTTACAATTACTTTTAATATGGAGAATAGCCTCTGCCATTGCCATCTGGGGTCTGTAGGAAAAATACTGCATTATGTAAGATGTCTGGAGCCGCATGCGCGACTAGGATCGGGTAGTGACAGTCACTATCGGAACAGCTTTGACTCGTTGGCGTGAGCTGAAAGACACATTTGGATACAAGTTCGATTCAGAGCTAGCCATCTTTTCTTGACTGTGTTAGGAAAGTTGTTGACTCGCTAGTTTGTCATAAACGAGGAAAGCTAATTTCAACAGGTTTCGCCGCTAGGGGGAGCTACAAGCCAAAAACTACTAATTGCTGCTTTAACAGTTAACAAAACATGAAAATGCTACTGATCCCGACTTGTCGAGACTGAGATCTTTCAATTCATTTTAAAACATTGATGCCAAAAAACTTTTATAGAAAATAACGTGCCAAACATTAATCGATATATCGGTCTTTAATGACTCATCAGTTAGCCCTGTGAATTGGGGTTCAGCTGGTACCCACAGAGAATTACAGAGCCTCTGTGTCTTCTCCCTCAGCCACCCTTCCCTGTCTCCCTCCTTCCCCTACCAGCTCTTTCTGTCTTTCCTGCTGTCTGTCTTACCTATCCGTAACCGTGTTTCTTTTTCTCTTCCTCTGTCTTCTCTTCCTCTGTCTTGCCCCTCCTCCCTCTGCTGCACCAACATGGAGAGGGGCTGAAGCCCAATAAAGCCACAGAGAGCAACATTAGCAGCCTCACTGTGCAATTATATATTTATATAGTAATTATACACCTTTTTGTTTTTGTGTTATTCTCTGAAATGTTCTTTTGTGTTTGTGTTTGTTTATATGCATGTCTAAAGATGGTTATGTACATGTTAGCCTTATTTGTGGGGGATTTTTCAATTCGTATTTTGGATTAAGCAATGCGTATTTTCATCCTGGTAATGCAAGTCATTAATGTTTCAGAAAGTGTGAGCGTGTGTTCGTTTCTAAGTGCATGTCTGTGTTTACATACTTCTCGGAAGCCTCTCCTTTTCTTAATTTTCCTCAATCTTCCAGTTGTTTGTATTGCACTCTTCAGCCCAAACAATAACGAAGGAAGAAAGGGGAAAAAATTGCACCAAAAGGCAGATATGAAAGACTCCCTCCCTTTTTCATTTCTCTTTCTTTTAGTATGCCTGAGACCAGATTGACAAGGCCATTTTTTTTCCCCCCTTATTCCTCCTCCCTCAATCTCGCTTTGGGCAGATAAACAATGCAGTTCAACACAGGAAGGGAAGCGCAAGCTGCATGATAAGGTTTAGGAGAATTCAGATTAAAGAGGGAAAAAAAAGTCTTACGAAAACCAAAAAAAACGGATCTGAGTTTTCACAGGCGAATTTATCAGAGCCTGTCTTTCTGCTCCGATACACACACACACACACACACACACACACACTCTCACTCGGGCGTGCCCGTGCAGATCTGAACGACAAGGCTGCAGAGGATTTGCGCCGGCTTGCCGCGCCTCTCCCCCCCTCCCCCACTACACACACACACACACACAGTCACACACACACACACACACACACACACACACACACACACACACACACACACCCCTCACTCTTTCCTCTTTTATCCTCTTGCACGCGTCTTGTCTGGTCTGGTCTGGTCTGGTGCCCGTGTGCCAGATGTCAGTCCTGCCCTGCCCTCCCTTACGAGGGGCTCACACGGGAGAGAGGTGCGCTTGAACGTGACTCGCTCTGTTGTGTCAAGGAAGAGGGGGAAAAAACGTGGTGTGGCTTTTGCATTGCTGCAGATTTGGTAATGAGGGGTCTTGCTTCAATGGATGCGACCTTTGGTCTGTGCGGTTTAAGTGGTTCTGATAATTCAGTGTGTGTGTGTGTGTGTGTGTGTGTTTTTTATTTTATTTATTTTCTATCTTTTTTGAATGCTTAGTCTCCTCATTATCTCTAGCAGGGGTTGTCGGTAAGGGTGCCAGTACACACACACTCGCACACACACACACCTACACACACACAGACCCACAGACAAACTTTTGTGTTTGTGTGTGAAATTGTAATCCACATTAAGGTGGCTTCTAATTTCCATCTCTACCATTTTGAAAACCTGGAATCAAAACTCACACAGGTCTGACCATTCATTAAACATTTCAATGTGGATTATGTTGGCTATTGATCCATAGTTTGTGTTTTTGTGTTCATTACTTCATCTCTCTCTCTCTCTCTCTCTTTCTCTCAGCAGAGACTGATGAGCGGCAGGGTCCCTCAGGCGAGGTGGCGGACGGTTTTGGGAAGATCTTCCCGACCGCCCAGGCCCCTCAGGTGCAGGAAGAGGACAGCGAGGAGGAGGAGGACTTCCCCTCGGACTCCATCTCCAGGAAGGAGCTGGAGAAGGGACGCCTCTCAAGGGACGGTAAGGGACACCCTGTCTCTCACACACGCACGCACACACACACACACACACACACACACACACACACACACACACTGAGTAAACCACTCCACATCAAACAGCATCAGATATACTTGCTATGTGCTGCACTGAGGTTTCATAGAAGAGCCCCATCCGATGAATCATTTATATATTTTTCAAAATTCTGGAGCACAGGTGTTATTAGGAAGCTCAGTCTTTACACAGGTGAATTACAACCAACTGGAAGGGCATTACGGTGTGCATTTCAAAGATCTCCGTTTGCCCTCGCTCATCTTGTCTCCAGTTTTCACTAGGAATATCACACATTATGTAGTGTTACACAGACTGCAGTGTTTTCGTGTTTGTTAGTGTTTATGTATCAAAAATCTGACTGCTGAGCCTTTGAGTCTCGTGTCTTGCCGACTTTGTTCTCCTCCTGAGTCGTCCTTTCAACATCCTCCTCTCTCACTCTTCTCAATTCTCTCAGAGATGAAAAGGATGTCTGTATTTAAAAAATATGAGCCCGGCGAGGTGACCTGCAGGTTGTACGTGAAGAACATCGCCAAGCAAGTGGAAGAAAAAGTAAGTACTCTTTACTGGAGGAAGACTCCCACTGAAGCAGCTACAGCTTATGAAGACTGAAGTATTGGAGTTCATCGATTTAAAAAGTAATTGGATTGGTTCCCACTGCTTCCTTTGTTTTCTTTAGGACTTGAAGTACATCTATGGCAGGTACATCGACATCACGTCAGAGGCAGAGAGAAACATGTAAGATCCCTCATCTCCTCAGAAAAACTTAAATCCGCTCTAGTGATACAGTCAGACGGCCATATGAACTTTTTGTGTAATGAGTGTGTAATGTGACAGACTCATGTGGTTTCTAAGTCTGATTCTCTGGTCTCCTGTGTTTCCTGCAGGTTTGATATAGTTTTAATGAAGGACGGGAGAATGAAAGGTCAAGCTTTCATTGGCCTCCCCAGCGAGAAGAGTGCAGAGAGAGCCTTGAGGGACACCAATGGATACGTGCTCCACGACAAGCCACTCGTAGTCGTATCCTTTGCCAAAGCAGTCGGATAGACATGTTGACGTTCCTTTTTTCCCCCTCTGAAAGTAATGGCTGTGAATGGTCATATTATGTGAATGGTGTAATTTCATAGCAATTTCATGAGACGTGTGTTGTAGACAGTTATTGTATTCACCCTGTTGGTGAATGATGTCTCTGGAAAGCCGAGAACAAACATTATTCCATTACCTGCATTTTGAGTCCTTGACCCAGAATACAGCAATTTGCCCGCTCAGCCAGACCCAAAGCAGATGCCGGAGATGCCAAGAAAGCACCAAAGAGGTCCTAGAAGGGTAAGCTATGGTCTTGTCTCCATGGGGATGTTTTGGAAGGGATGTTTAAGAAGTCTAGCTACCCTTCCAACTGTCCAGCTCTCACAAACTGTTTAAAACTAGATCAAGCACATCATCTCAAAAATATAACTAAGACATTTGATTAATCCATTGAAATATTTTATTTGTTTAAGATGTTGATGGCAAATAACGTCCCTCTGTTGTGATCCAAGGGGAAATGTTGTATCCTTCTAATTCTGCCATATCCTTTTAAGATACTGCTTTTATAGACGTGTTTGACTTTAACTTCACTATATCCTCATACCCTCCGCCTCACCAGACCCACTTTAACCTTAGATAGAATTATAATTTGAACCAAGACAGTCAGAAAATAACACTTCTTTCTACTTGGCCATAAAGGAAATGTATGAAACAGTAAGCAAATTGAAAAAAAAGAGAGAAAAGGTTGTTAAATATACGTGTATGACTACTTCAGCAGTGAGTCACTCTGTACAGATCGGAGGTTTAGGTGTG
This sequence comes from Sprattus sprattus, assembly GCF_963457725.1. NCBI lineage: Eukaryota > Metazoa > Chordata > Actinopteri > Clupeiformes > Clupeidae > Sprattus > Sprattus sprattus. Next base: position 8,706,797 of record NC_137915.1, on the reverse strand, counting down.
GATTTATCGCTTCTTTTTCACTCCTTCACCCCACCTTTTCTGTCACTCCTGCTGAGTCCTAATTGCATTTACAGCTCCTGGTTTGTTTCCTCCGACATGTCTGAAATAAGATGTGTATGTATGTGCAGTATCCACTTTTTAAACCCCTTTCCTCTTCTCTTCTCTGGTGACAGTGTCTTAAACATCTGCTCTCTCTCCCTCTCCCACGCCTCTGCTTTTCCAGACTGCAGGTGTTGACCTGGCCGCCTCTTAACTGAAGACCTTGATTTAAGTAAAAAATGTTTTTTTTTTTTTTTAAATGTGTATATATGTGTAATAAAATCCAAGACTCTGACTACTGTCTCGTTATTTGATGACGTCCATTACTGTATTTGATGGATACCTGTTCTGTCTTATGAAAGGGGAATGTAATGTTCGAGCACAGTCCAGTTGTAGTATGTGTGGTTGTGTATTCTTATAATTTTACGCTCATGTCATGGCGCTGATGGAGAGTGTTGTCTGACAGAGATGAAATTTAGCCAAGTCCTGGGCGCTAAGCAACAGATGGTGGTGTCAGTGCCGTGAGACTAGCGATGACTGGCAGAGAGGGGAAAACAAACACACGCAAACAAACAATCTCGGGATATGTGTGTGTGGAAGGCGGCCGTGGCTGAATAACTGGCCTTGATCTAGCGAAACAGAAGCTGCTGTCTGTACTTTGCACTTTGGAGCTCCCCCCCCCCCCTCCCTTCCCAGCTCTTCAGCACCATTCTCTTTGTACACTGCATGGAGGAGCCTACTAATGAGAGGCAGGCACAAACCACCCAGAACATTGTAAATGTCTTACTCAGTGAGAGCAGCACGTTCTGAGCACAGATTGACACTAATCTGTCCTGTTTGGCTGTAACTCTCTTTTTAAGATTGAATTGTCTGAGATAAAATGCCTGTAGAGGTAAGTAAATACATGGCACTAACTACTTTAAATGTACATATATTGCCTCAGTGACACATATTCAAGCTAGCTCTGTTGGTAATCATAGTAGTAGCATTAGCAATTAGCATGACTTCCTGCTTGGGATGTTTCAATCCAGGACCTGTTAGTTTGAGTCTCCCCCCCTCATGCTGATTGGCCTATGGCTCTGTGAGCTGGCACAGCCCCCTGCTCAGGGCCTTCTCATGAACAGTCCTACTGAAGAGGTGTGACTGCTGCAGTGCTGCATACTCGTGCAGCTCTCCTTAAGAGGCCAGCTTTCTCTATTCAGGTGGAGCTCTACTACAGTGTTATGTTGAACAAAATGAAGGTGAGTTTCTGGTGTTGTGTGTAGACATAATGTGACTTCTATTATCATGTTCACAGTCCTATGTGACAAGAAAGCCTGCTTGTAGATTGCATTTGTGTACAGAGGTGAACTTGGTTTTTGAATGAAAAAGCGATAACGCTGTTGCCTTGCATTGATGTATAACTGCATAAAATGCATGATTGCGTTTTCCCCTGGCCTGGGAGAAACTAGGCCTGTAATACGGACAGCTCACATTTTGAAGACACCCACAACAGAAAAATATGACTTTAAACCAGTTGCGGTACTTGTGCCTGTTTCTTTGTGGCCGGAGTGAAGGCCAGGTGGTGTTTGTTGGCGCTGGGTCTTGGCCTTGGTCTGACTCACTACCACTGCAGGACCAGATGTGGTGGAACATCAATCGTCCATCTGTTTGAATGGCCCTGGAGAGACATAGCAGAGGAATGTGAGAACTATCTTGCCCCAAATGGCTTTGCTGCAGTGCAGGTGTGTAATACAGAGAAATGCCCTAACCCTTACTTCTAGTGAAGAAACATATTCTTCATTTAGTTTCTCGTCAAGTATTCTCAGTGTTTTGCGTGGGTGTCACTGAGATGACTTGTCTCTGCACATTCATTTTCTATGGCATTGTTATGCATTACACTTGGTGATGAAAGAAAACTAAATGTGAACACAATCAATAATGCCTCTGCATCAGATTTCCCCTCCCAGCGAGAACGTTGTGGTGACCCAGCCGTGGAGACCTTGGTGGGAGAGATATCAGCCAATCAGCTACAAGCTCTGCTCCCGGTCGGGGACAGAACAGGAGCTTAGGGAGATGATCTCCAGATGCAACAAAGTTGGGGTGAAGTCAGCTACCTACATGGTGTAGTAGTCAGCCTATACTTACTGCTATGCAAGCTTAAACTTAACAGTTGTACCTTTGGTGAATTGCTATGATTGAGGGTGACATGCCATATCAGATCCCACCATTTTGTATGAAAAGCCAACAGTAACTTCCCTCAACTGTCCAATGTTCTTGGACATCTTGGATACGTCAGAGTGCGAGATGAATTCAGTGGGCAGTAGAATTATGTCCATCAGTAGTCTCTATTGCCTCTGGCCATAAGCAATGTTTATAGACATGCCCCTTGACATTCACATATTCCTCTTCTTTGCCTTGGTGGGTGTCGGAGAGGGCGATGTGCGGTTATGGTAATGATCCAGCACATGTCTTGAGCAGGTGAAGATCTACGCAGACGTGGTCATCAATCACATGTGCTCGGCGAGCGCGGGGGAAGGCAGGCGCTCGACCTGCGGATCATACTTCAATGCCAGCGAAGAGGAGTTCCCATCTGTGCCCTACTCAGCTTCCCACTTCAACGATGACAAATGCACCACCGCTAGTGGAAATATTGAGAATTACCAAGACATTTATCAGGTACGATTTGGGGGGTGGGGGGGGGGGGGTGGAGTGGGTGAAAAGATGAAGGATCCCCAGTTACGAATAACATAGGATACAGATGCAAAGGTGACTCTTTCCCTAATGAAATTTCAGACATGAACTGCTCATAATTTAGGCAGGATCTTTTTGTGTCAGTAAACCATAGGTGGTGCAGTAGAAACAGAGTGAAAAACACCTGGTCTTGCCATGTAGCTAACAGCTAGTGCTGTGCAGGTGCGTGACTGCCGTCTGGTGGGGCTTCTGGACCTGGCCCACCGCAAGGAGCACGTGAGGGAAAGGGTGGCTGGCTACATGAACGCCCTTGTGGACATGGGGGTGGCCGGTTTCAGGGTGGATGCCTGCAAACACATGTGGCCAGAGGACCTGAAGGCAATCTATGGCAGACTGCACAACCTCAATACTGAGTGGTTTCCAGAAGGTTCCAAACCTTTCATTTACCAAGAGGTGAGTTAAAGTCTCGTTTTAATGTAAGAATAGAATGTCCTGGAGCTGTGAAAAACAAGATGAATTTCACTGCTGTAACTGACTGTTAACACTGCTAATGGCACAATATTTGTCAAAAAACACAAAAAATGCATCTTTTCTTTTAGGTCATTGACCTTGGTGGAGAACCCATAAAGGCGAGTGAATACTCCAGGCTTGGCCATGTAACGGAGTTCAAATATGGAGCTAAGCTAGGATCTGTCATTCGCAGATGGAACGGAGACAAGCTCGCTGACCTTAAGTAAGCCATACCCCCGGGATACAGACAGACAGGGCCTGGGTGATGAGGAAATGCCCCTTTTCATGTGACTTTTGAAAGGGCTCGGCTGTACTTGTTGAAAGGAGATTTCTGCCGTATTTGATTTTCAGGACATGGGGAGAAAGCTGGGGACTGATGCCTTCCGACCAGGCCCTGGTGTTTGTGGATAACCATGACAACCAGAGAGGGCATGGAGCAGGAGGGGCATCTATTCTCACCTTCTGGGAGCCGAGGTACTGCAGAGCAGGGGCGGAGTGGGACACAAAAATCCACAGGGACAATTCTGACTGCACCGGCCCACCACCGGCCCACAACGTGCTCACAACGTGCCCAAAACTGGCCCAACCCGCATCCCCTCCACCTCCCATATCAACTACAGAAACAATCGGGCGGCTTTTGATCATTATTGTCAGATTTAGAGTTGATGTGTGGGTGACAGACATGACAGTGACAGTGTATTTGTATATGTACATTTATGGAAATACGGAACAAATCGCGTCCCGTATTGGCTCAAATGTTATGCTAATTCGCAAAAATGTGTCCTGTCAACTCACTCGCATCTAGTTGACGGCTGGTTGAATAAATCCGTAATTCTTGTACATTTAAAATGTTGATGCACTTTCCTCCAGCATCCGCCTCTTTTTCAGTCTGGCCTTTTGCCCCCTCCTTTCTCCTTTCTCTTATGTCCCTCCATCAGGTCCGCTTCACCTGCTCTCTCTCCCTGATAGCCGCTAATTTATCTCCCTAGGTTCACTTGATAAAGGCAGAACCATATGCATTTCCCATGATGCTTTAAAACGTCTACATTCAACAAAAAAACGAATTAAATCAAAACTAAATTCTAAACAAAAATCAGAAGGTTGGATTAATGGGAGTGAGTTTGACACACACCATAGGTGTGATGTACAGAGACAAATAGTGCTATAGATAGTGGTTGGACTATATTCACATTTAACCTTTGGAGAATTTAGAGATTTTCACCGTTATTTGACGTACATGCAAAGTCGATGGGCCGATCATGAATTTGACTCAACGGCTGGGAAGGCCGGTCTGCAGGCTGGTTCTCGAGATATTATAGGCCGACCGGCCGACCGGGAAAAATCCCGGTGCTCCCGATGGCCACTCCCGATGGTCACCCCTGCTGCAGAGGCTGACATTTCTGTCTCTGTGATGCAGTTTAAGTATGGTTGTGTGGCTCCTTACAGTGGACCTTGTAATGTGTTGTTTGTCTGAGAGCTGACAAGCAGTGGAAGAGAGGGCACAAATTACAAGGTTATTTAGAGACTCTTAATTTGAAATGAAAGACCTTTTGGGGTTGAAGATTTTACACAGACAGTGATGACTGGCTCTGCCATTTCTGAAATGTCTTAATGAATAATTAAAAAGTCATTATTTAAAATGGTTTCGGAATCACAAAGGGTTAATTAACTACAATGTTCACTTGGCCACTTTTCCCTCTCTCTCCCCCTCTTAGAATGTACAAAATGGCTGTGGCCTTCATGCTGGCTCATCCTTACGGCGTGACCAGACTGATGTCGAGCTACCGCTGGGACCGGAGTCTGGTGGATGGGAGGGTGGGTGGTTCTCCTGTCAGGTGTGTCCTCTGCGGGCACCGCTAGGGCAGGATGTGTCAGACGCAGATAAATAAATAAACACTGCGGCGCTGCAGACGCCTTCTAAGCCAGAGGCCCGAGGCACGTCCCCCCCGTACTCACCACCAGTGACTCACCACCACCACTAGTCTCAGCACTTTCATAAGCACTCTCTGTCCCCTCACACCCATCCATCACCCCCCCACAACCCCCCCTACCTGTCCGCACATCGGATTCGCATCGGACAGACTCTTATGTTCCCTTACGTTTAAACTTGCCTTTTTTGTGCGTTCTTTCTGTCCTTTTTATCATTTCGTCAATTTCTCTTTTTTCCTCTGTAATCCCCCTCTCTCTCAGGATCAGAACGACTGGATGGGCCCTCCCAGCTATCCAGATGGCTCCACCAAGCCCGTCCCCATCAACCCAGACGGCAGCTGTGGGGAGGGTTGGGTATGCGAACACAGATGGCTTCAAATCAGGTGACTGAGTCAACGTGTCCGGCCGGCCCTCTCCCCGCCTATCCACTTTCATCCACTTTCATTTGTATCACCCGCTAAATATTTGGGTTGACCTTGAGGGACAGAATTGGACGACTGTGATTGCTTTGTGATGATGACTGCCTATTTCTCTCCATTTGCTATTGTGCAGTTGGAGATAAACAGACTCTTTTGCCAAGTGCAGGATGTTGAACACTGAAATGTAAATGCTTTATTTCCCATCCCCCCGCTCTGAATGAAGGAATATGGTCACGTTCCGCAATGTGGCCCATGGGCAGCCTTTATTGAACTGGTGGGACAATGGCGGGAGTCAGATTGCTTTCGGACGAGGTGATCGTGGATTCATAGCCATCAATAACGATGATTGGTAAGCACAGCAGAAGGTCAGCAGCCATGACAGAATGGAGCACATGGGCTAGAAAGTTACCAAAACCTGATTGCTCATGTTTGATCATGTGTACCACATAAGCCATGGAAGCTCCATCACTCCCAATAACCAAAGCTTAGAACACTCCTTTGAACGAAGCCCAGTTGAGAGTGTTCATGGTACATTGGGATCCGAGCGCCCAGTGTTGCATAGCTTATGCGCCCAGTGTTGCATAGCTTTGCATAGCTTATTTGCATATTATGTAAATTAGTTGATTACGTCATCTAGCGACTTCTGGCGACTTTCGGAGAGCTAACAGCTACTTTCCAGAAAAGTTGGCAACACTGCGAGCGCCCCATCTCCACTCGCACTTACCTCTCATTACTCTAACATCTGTGGCTAATCTTTTTTCATTACTAGCACTCTGGATGCCCTGCTGCAAACGGGCATGCCTGCCGGGAGCTACTGCGATGTGATATCCGGCCAGAGGACTGCCGCTGGCATGGGCTGCACGGGGAAGCGGATCACCGTAGGAGAAGATGGAAGAGCCCGTTTCACCATCAAGGCCAACGAACCGGACCCCTTCATTGCCATCCATGCAGGCTCAAAGTTGTGATCAGATGGAAACTGTTGGGACTCTCTCCCGGGCCTGAAAGACATTGGCCCTGTATCAGAGACAGAGAGAGATGAAGTTTGGAACTGTGAGTTAAGCTAGGACTGTGAGTTTGGAAAGATTATTTCAGTCAGGGATTGGGATGAAACCTTTGTGTATTATTGATGTTCAGACACATCAGTGCCCATTCCATGAATCCAGACAAATGGTTAACATCTGGAGGGAATGTTAGCAGTGAAGTGTCAACTGTAATTTAGGTTAAACAAAATGAAAATACAAAAGAGAATATGTACACTTCCTGGTGTTATACAAATCCACATGGACCTGCACTGAAGTTTGTGTCCACTTGGTATAAATAAATGATAGTCTGTGAAGCATAGAGAATGCTTTTTCATCAGTTTGATACAAAACAAAACATTACACGTCCATGCCAATTATCACTAAACTTCAGCATAAAAGATTGCAATACGAGTGAGGAATGACTTGAACATTCATTAAACCAGGGTTTTCATTTAATGCAACTTAATGTGAGGTGCTCATCATATAAAATAGGACAAAATGTTCTTCGTGAGAGCAACGTATCAGACACTGTACAGTGTCCCCTGTCACATAAATGTCAATCCAAGAATGAGACCTTCGCTCTCTCCTTAAGCAAATGAGTCAATTCCAAGGTGTGCTTATTCATTATAGAGCAAGTGATGGTTTTTCCATTCATATTTCATGCAGTCAAACCCTGCAAATTTCATGAAGTTGTCCAAATGAGTAACATTTTAAACCTGAAGTGAAGTAATGTATTTGAATATTTCATGTGTGATGCCTTTGATAAGAATTACTACCAAGGTCATCAGTTTGCTCTCACAAAAAAACAGCCTTCGATGGCCTTGTTTCTCCAGCGGAAAGTGCTTATGTTGTAAAAAGAGGATCATCCAAGGTGGTCCCCCTGGTCCAATGAGAGAAAAAAAAAACAGACTTAACATCTGAAAGTTCAAAGAAATACACCTGATGTCAGCAGAAGAGATGCTGTGAAATAGTGCCACTCGCATGGGTAAATGTGGACTCGGAAGTAATAGATTGGAAAATGAAAACAGCTCTTGGAAACACACCAGACGCCCCGACAGGACATGAATTAGTAACCACAAGTGTCTGATGTTGAGTGTGTGTTGTTGTAAGTGAATGCTCACCCCCAGCCAACAAGTACATGTTTGAAAGCATGGGGGACGGTCTCGGCGGGGTGTGGCGGCCTTTAACACCACATGTTTCATGTTAACATGCGAGTCTGAGGGCCCGCGGAGCTACGGCTTACGCAAAAGAGAACGCTGCCAGGGCCTCTTGTCATTACTCTGGTCCCGCTGTCCAAATCCCCCCAACTAAATCTCAGCCTCATCTTATTTCTGGTAACCTTGCTTATTCCCCACAGTAGCATTTGTGTGGCGTACTGGGAGAATTTATGGCTGCAGAAGCAGCGGCGGAGAAGACACGCCCGAGATAAATGTCTAAATCTCGGCTATGGTGGGTGTCTCCGAGAAGCACAGACGGTGACCGGAATGTGTGAAAAACGCGGGCCCCAGAGAGGCTCTCAGGCACTAATGCATCGCGCTCATCCCGTCCTCCCCACCGCCGACAGCATGCCAAGCAGGCAGGAGACGGCGCAGCGGTGGCTGTAATAATGCTGCTGGAGCTAAGGCCCTGGCGTTTGAAATCTGTGCTGTGGGTTGTGCCGTGCTGCGATTTATCTCACGCGCGTTGGACGTCGTTATCCCGGGCCTAACGGAGAACTGACTCAGCAGGGGCCGTGGGGCGCGCTCAGAGGCTGAGGAACGAGTGTAGACGGAGGGGTATTGGGAGCGGGGGCCTCTGGATGGTGTCTTCAGCTGAGGAGTCGGAATCCTGATCTGAAAGCCCTTTGGCCCATCATGTGCTTGGCCACTGTTATAGGGTAGAAGACCTTTGTGTTCGTGGTGTACACAGAATACCAAATGGAAGCTCCCATGTGTGCATAGCGAGAGGCAGCAGAAAGGCAATGTTTGGAGTTCGGGGCAGCCTACATATCTGATAACTGCTGGTCATGATTGAATGCAGCGGTTGCAAGGTTTCACACCATACATATGGATGCTGTCAACTGCAAGTACAGCGTGTGTTCAAACACCACACTCAGTTACACAAAGGGACCCGTTGATAGAAAGCAGTTTCATTGTGTTAAATAAAACAGTGAAATTTCACATTTCACCGTGCATACAGAGCGCCTATTCTCTTGGAACAATGAATTCGAGAGCTTGTCAGACATTGCACTTACCACAGAGAGCATTCCATACGTGTGGCTCTAATAAGATTGCGCGTTGCGCGCTGCGAGATCATACGGCTGCCAGACGATAATGTTTTCCTAACTCTAATATGCCAAATGCCTCTATTATTAACATCATGAATAATGGAACATAATATGCCTGCTAATCTAAAGTCATTCCGCTCAAATGTATAGGAGCGCATCTTGGGAAGAGAGAACGGAGAAGGAGGCTGCCTGTGCATTCTGATGAGACGGTGCATGACTGAGTGAGAGAGAGAGAGAAAACGAGAGAGAGAGAAAGGTGTGAGCAAGGTGGAATATTATAAATACTGATGGCGCTCCTGACCCACTAATGCGTGCAAGGCCAGCAGCGGGAGGCCCGACCATAAGGGAGCAGCGTCTCGGCCTCCTCAGTGCCACTCCGAGGTTTGGCTAGCTGTCAAGATTGTGATATCGAAGTCACATTAGTAATTATGATAAAAATTTCATTGACATGTGACTCCATGTAAAATTCATCATGCCGTTTTTTTTTTTTTTTTGTCCGGGGACTGCAGTGGATAGACTGATGGGTGGAGTATGACCTGAATGCAAGTTTCACCAGTGCATGTACAGTATGTGACTTTTGATTAATGCAGTGGTTCACAAACTTATCATGGCAGGATCTCCTTTGACAAAGAGACATTTTTTTTAAAATCTGGCTAGATCAAATACGGTTTTATGATTGGCTAGGTATCTGTCCATGATTTCAATTGCTTCATGTTAGGCGCATGTCCGTTATATTAATAATGCTCTCCCTTCTAACATATAGTGTGAATGGTTGTCCCTGATCATATTGTATGAGTACAAAGTAGGCTGTAAACTCATCACCAAGTACGCTAGTTCAGGCTACTATGCTGTAAGAACACTGCCAAACTTAATTTGTCGTTGGTTGTTTAGGAACACCACTGGATTAACCCATTAAGACCAGCTTGGACATTTGTGTGCTTCTCCCTTTACAGCTGGGTGCAACATGAGTGTGTTTTTAGATGTTTTCAAGTCCCTTGAGCAATTAAATGCTTTGTGATTCACTGACGCAGCAATGGGGAGCAACATCGATGCAGAGTACAGCAGTTACTTTGAGGATGAGAACAATGAATGAGAAGATTCAATTTCCTGCCCAGATTATCATGTGACTGGGCACTAGCCAAGACTCAGTGGACAAGAGACGTTTGAGGAGGAGGAAGATTACAGCGAGTTTATTGGATTCCAAGATGACTTGAACATTTTTGTGAGATAAAGCAGCAGCAGAACTCTGTCTAGCAGTAAGTGGACACCTGTTATGCTGAAAGAAATGGGCTTCATTGGGCTGTGTTTCACCATGGACATGTCTCAGCTCCCAGCGAGGAGAGACTCTTGGCGACAAAAGAAGTGGCTTTCTCAGACAAATTTTCCTAAAGCTATGTCAAAGGACAGATTTGCAATAATCTGGGGGTAGAAACAATAATAGTAATACTAATAATAATAAATTATGACTAGTACAAATTTGTCATATATGCTAACATTCAAAGCAATTTAAATACATTGTAAGGTATCCCTACAAACTGAGTTAACTAGGATGCTTTCTCATCCACTTGTACCTCACCAATCACTTTATGAGTTGAATGGTTCATTTTACAGGACACCTGTACTGAACTGATGGTCCTAACAGAAAGGGACTCTCAAAAAAAAAAAACTAAGCAAGCAAGCTTCAATTCAAACTGGCTCGATAGGCCTACCTCACCTTCTGTGTTCGGGAGGACACCAAGGCTGCTATGGGACTGTCTAATTCCCATGATTCCATAGAGAAAGGGTCAGTGAAGAGAAGGAAGCAAGAGTACTACCAAACCGAGGCTGTAGTGCCAACACGCCTCTCTGATGATCAAAAACACATGAAAGGTGTGGATGTGCTGATATTATCAGTTCAAACTTTTTTTTTCTACTGGTTGTCAGGTGTTACAATGCATACGTTGCTGCAAGGTGTGCTGGAGGAAAAACATTCACCGTCGAGTGTAAGAGTGGCTCCAAAGAATGGCTGGAAGACCTGGCACAGGAACTTGTTAGCCTAGTGACAGCAAGGAGTGCTCCTCAACCAACAGTACCTGAGGGAGCCACATCTGAGCGTGACTGAGAGATACTCTCTCAGAAGAGAAGGATGTGCAGGCAGAGTGCGCTGTCAAGGAGTGGCACTAATGCTCGAGTCACTGCCACTGTCTGTGGCTGCAGACAGTGCACTGAGGCTGTACACACCGAGGGCTTTGGCAAGTACATCTGTTGACATCCTCACTTACAGTAGATGATGACTTGATGATGACTTTTTATTACAGTGCCACGTTTTTTTTTTACATTGGCACAGATTTTTTTTTTAAATGTTAATGAACATAATGGAAAAGGCAATAATTCCAAGTTTAAGCCAAATGTTTAGGCTCTCAAATGTTTTTCTATGTCATAATTCTATCTGCTACAGAATCTGAGAAATTAAGGTTTTCGTAAATTCTATCAGGTTGTTCAGAAAACCCTCAGGTTTTCAAACCCATGCTTTAACTTTTAGAATGCTTCTTTAGAATGCGCCCTAGGTCATAATGTGTTAATGAGCAATACCACCTGTTGAGACCTCAAGTTTTGATGGCCTCATGCAAGACTTCCAACATGAATCAGTGCTTCAGATCAGTAGGAATGTGATTTTTAGACAGATCAAACCCAGTCAAGTGTAACCAAGAAAATCTTGTAAGGATGGAGACTGAAATGTACCTCAAAGTCATTTTTAAATTAGTTCCTATTCTTCTCTGGGTTGTTCTCTTATTCCACAGGGGTGGTTTTCAAAAGCAAAGGGTTAGAGAAATCCCAGATTTGATGCAAAAACATTGGTTGATCACAAGACTGGGGACCTGCTGCTTCTGAATAGTGATAAATACTGAATACTGAAAAATCAACATGAAGAGTAAACCCACTGGCTGTGTGTTCTAGCAGCCATGAGCCAAAAGGTAATTGCTTAAATTGAAATAATCCTCAATGTTTCCTCTGTGTGGCAATGTTAATATCAAACGGATCATTTGAGTCGACCATTGGCATTAGGTCTTAATCCTTGAGTCAAGAGCAATTAAAAGGAACCCAGAGTAGCCTGCTCTTGAAGATGTAGCTTCAAAGACAACCCTAAGTCCTTCAGTATGTAGCCAGTAATGTAACTAAAATACCTGCAGTGGTGTAATGCAATTTGTGAACATACTCATGGGACTGTCTTGATAATCTGCATAATCTTTACCGGCTTCACACTCTCTGCGTTTGAATTAGTTGATAATGATCACGTGTTTTAATCAGTCTGAGGTCCCTGTTTGAATAGCCAGAGATTGTCAGCATCATTTGGATGACTAATAGGTTCCACGTTGGCTCTTGTTACTCGGATATTATCTTCCTCACCGAATTCCGTCCGGTAGAAGGAGACGGAGGGGTTTGGGTTAGATATTTAAGGAGGCATAGGGTCACGACTAATTCCGCTTTTTCCACCGCTGGCTTATTGAGCGTGCTCCGTTGAGCTGCACTTCGGATGAACCCCCCCCTTGCAAATCCCAGTGGGCGATGGTTCATTATTAAAGCATTGGCCCGGCAGAGTGGCCCAGAATCCCCTGCGCTTAGAGGGGCCGGCACGGCGCCCCTCATATTTGCCCGTGGGTTAAACTGCCTTTTCATTTAGGGAGAGCTGACCCCGTCTAACTCTGCCTTCTTTCACTTCCTGCCTCATCTCTAAGGCTCTCTCTCCTTTTTCTCTCTCTCTATGTCTCTCGTTCAGTGTCTCTAAATATCTATCTATATCTCCATCTAAACCGCCTTTTATGAGAAGCCTGTTAGTTTCAATCCTCTCTTGTGACATCTGTCTCTCTCTCCTTTGTATTTTGAGAGGCCTTTTTAGTCACTTCTTATCTTTACTTGCTTTCACTGTACCCTTGTGTTCCTTCTCCGGGGCTGCGTATCAGGTATTCTGTGACAGCGCGGAGTTGAGCACGGTGGCTTCATAATCTGAGCGGTGATAATCTGAAGCCATTTATGAGCGGGTCGAGTGGAACCGGCCTGATCAATTTCCCAGAGTTTCTCCGCTTGCTGCCGTTTGTTCAATTGTCTGTGGCCCCAAAGCCTAATTACAATTTGTTTTGCAATATTGAGAAATAATAGCTTTTCCTTGGTCGTCAGTTACCCCCGGAATTGCATTATGGAGCTTTGTTTAAACAGGAGAACAAATCAATACCATCTGCTGTCATAGATCCCATTTTTCTCTGTGCTGCCCTGCTTTCAGCACCTGACTCTGTCAATTGTTAATATCATCCCACACACGAGTCATATTGATTTGCTGACTATAAGGGGGGTATTTATTATCTTTTTTCTGTTTTTCCATCTCTATGTGTGATTTTTTTTCTCCCTTCTTTCTTTTAATATTCCAGCGTAACGCTGATCCGTAAAAAGGTGATGATAGCATCTCGGCTCGTCTGAGGGAGGAGAGGCTGATGAAGAAAGCAAACGTCGATAAGATCTCAACAACCATGCGCCGTGGCTGTAACCTCTGCTCTATGAGTTCTTGCGCTCTGTAGCTTGACAAAGTTCTCCTGTTACCAAACAGATCAGTCTGCAGATCTCACCACACCACCAAGGTCACGGCCATGGGTTTGGTTATCAGTGAGGAGTACCGCCCCAACGTAAGCCGTGATTAGAATGGTGCATCAAACTGAGTAAATACTCTCTCCACTCTTCTCAGGGTATGGCCTGGCATGTGCTCTTACCTGGCATGCCACGTCTCACATCAGAGACTCCCAATGCGCTGCAACAGGCTTCGTGCTCTAGCCGGATGCGACGGATGACCTCTCGACCCCGGGCCGCGTGCTAGACTGCGGGCGGGGGAACTAACGAAGGCCGAGCGCGGGATGGGGCTTTCAGCGGTGAGGGGAGGAGGGGGGGGTTGGGATGGAGTGATGGACACGCATAAGGTTTTACTCATGCGAGAGGAGCAGCAGGACCTCCTGTACCAGCGAGGTGTGTGTGAGAGAGGTCTCTCTCTGTGTGTGTGTGAGTGTGTGTGTGTGTGTGTGTGTGTGTGTGTCTGTGTGTGTGTGTGTGTGTGTGTGTGTGTGTGGGTGAGTGTGTGCGAGGGGGCTGGCAGTGCTCTCTCAGCAGTGGGTCCCAGTGTGATGTGCAATAATGACCTGTCAGAGAGGTAGGACTCATGCCAGCCCATGAAACACTGATAATCCATAGGGGCTATCCGGCTTAATGAATTCTAACAGGAGCCAGGGCGCCTGAGGGTTCCTGATAGTCCGCAATCTCTTCCTCCTCTTTTTTATCCAAACTGACAGAAATATATTCCTCATGAAATACTGAGCATGACGCCAACTGGAGAACAAGCATCTTTCATTGTTTTTTATATATTTGCACTGTCTCTCTGTGTGTGTGTGTGTGTGTGTGTGTGTGTGTGTGTGTGTGTGTGTGTGTGTGTGTGTGTGTGTGTGTGTGTGTGTGTGTGTGTGTGTGTGTGTGTGTGTGTGTGTGTGTGTGATGTCCTTGTCCCTTGCAACAGTAGATCATTTTAGTAAGGTTAGGTTTGAAATAGAATGTCTGTTTGCTTATGTAGTCAGGATTTGACCATTTCTGTACTGAAAATTCTCTTGAAAATGATTTCGTTTCAGGTCAAACAATCCAGCATTCAAGCAATTTAACATTAAAATATGGATAAATGAACTACTATAATGACACAGAGTTTGTCAAACATTGGAAATTCATAATGGCTAATTTTTCGTTTTGTGCTTTTCTGCTAAAACTTGTATAACTTCTCCCACTGTCACAACACACTGCATTGGGAATCTGTATGAGGAAATAATTGCTTTGGAACATACGGGCCTGAATGGATGTCCACTTGTCATATGGCTCCATACATATTAATAGCTGTGCTTTGAAACGTGACTAAGTACTGACTGTAACCCAGGCTTTGAGGCTAGCTTCTCACTGAGCACCTGATTTAAGGAGAGGAAATCCAAGAGGTAAAACTCTAAAGCTAATCAATGCAAGGAATCACTGCACTAGGTAGTGAGGTTTAACAAATCACTGAACCTAGAGGCTAAGGGGACACACTTTGCTTGTTTGCTTCTAGGAGACATAAACTATCCTCCCTTCAGCTATGTTTGGTTTGTCAAACCCACCTTAAAAAAAAAAAAAAAAAAAAACGAAAACTCGAAAGAAAAAGAAAATGTCCTAGTCCAAGCTCTTTTCAGCTGTTTACATCAATACATCTTGGAAATAGCTTTCACTCTTGTTTACCCACATCAAATTACGGTGGGAAGGACACGGGGGGAAAAAAACAAAGTTGGGAGAAGGTAAAAAAACAAGTGCTCTCTACGTTAAACGGCTGGTGGCTTTCATGAATCACAGGTGGAATCCTCAGATGTGCAATTGCATCGCCGGCACGATCCACTCGATTACTGCTCCGCAGCTCTGGCTCGTCCCTGCACTAACAACAAGATGTCAAACGCGTCAAAAGCTCTTGCCTGCTCTTCAAGCACAGTCCCTACATTGCTTAACTCTCCTGCCAAGTTTACTTTGTAGATGGGACCTCGCTTCTGCACAGCCATAATGGACTTGTCCATCATTTTCTTCTTTTCTTCTGAGAGAGGGTAAGGATTAGGGAGCCTTGCTAGGATTACAGCGTAGAAGGAGTGTGTGTGTGTGTGTGGAGGGGGGCTATGGGGGTGTGTGTGTGTGTGTGTGTGTGTGTGATCTATGGCTTCCATTTCTCCACCCATTCAAGCACATTTGTCAAGGTGAATAATACAGCCGTCAGCGGCGACAGTGCAGCCCATTATTGTCAGTTATGCCACACGCATCCTGGCATGCCATTGTTTGGCCAACTGACAGGTTTCCCACGATACACCTCTCTTGGTGGAAAGCGAGCCTGAAATCCGGTGACTCTCAGGAGGACATTACTCATGCACTCCGCCACTCAGCTGTGACAGGGGGAGATGGCATCTGTTTATTTGCTGAGATGGTGGGGTTGGAGTGGGTGGGTGGAGTGGGTCGGGGGGGGGGGGAGTGCTGTGTGCACTACCTTTTATACCTTAGAGGCTTTCGTTTAATATTTATGCCTTATTTTCATTCAAAGTTGGATACTTTTCAGAACGGTTTGTATACTTTCCCATTAAGTGGACACCTTTAGGTGCCCCTGGTTCATTGTGTGTATCACACAAAGCAATGTATTATTCAGCTTGCTTTTTAGTGTGACACCTGGGTGTCACTAATGTTGGACATGTCCTAGCTCAGGAAGAAACTTAGTTGAACGTGAATGTCTTTGTGTATTCATTGATCCACCGTGTGATAAAGTACATTACACTTTGTGTGATCCTTATTTCATCACAGACCAGTCCCATCTTGACTGGCAATGTTTAAACTCAGAAGACTACGAGTTGCCTAAGAGTTGCCCTTTGGATCAGCAGGATATGTCCAGTGCTATGCTTATAGACAGCTCTTGTTATTTCTCTCTCTCTCTTTTTTTCGCTTTCTTTCTGTTTTTCTCTCCTATTTCTCTTAGGACTGCTGTCTGTCAGCTTGCAGTGGAAAGTGCCGTCGGTTACACCCCAGTGCAGCGATGGCACTCACCATTTGGGGCCGGGTGATGCACATTGTGAATGAAGCAGCCCAGACTCCACACCAAACCTCAGGAGGGCCACCTTCCTCCAAGGTCAGTCCCCAGCCACACCGCCATGGCTAAATCCAGGCATCTGTATGGCTGCTGCGTCGGCCATGTTTGCACAGGGGAAGGGGAACGCCACATGAGGTGAGACAGCAAAGGTGAAATGCAGCATGACATTCCACTTTGTTGTCATGGCAACCCCGTGCTTGATGAAAAACTGAAAAACAATAAACAGGCGGAGGGGGGAAAAATGGGGGAAAAAAAGAACACGGGTAGTGATGGGAAGAGAAAGAAAAGAGAGAGGAGCGGCAAGAATGTGCGGACATGAAGATGAGGACGAAGAAGAGAAAACATCCAGGGAATCAAGACTGAAGGGGATGCCACAGTGAGGGAAAGTGCTTCATCATTTTCGATCAACACTTGAGGACTCCTAACAATCAGAGAACAGGGCAGCCATTTTAAGAGACATTTCCCTCCTTCCTGCCTGAACATATTGCACCTGCTAAATTATTTAGCCGCACTCTGAGGCTTGGCCTTCCACTGCAGTGAGAGCTGTACCTACTGATTAGTGTCACGCAAGTGTTACGGTAGCCAGCAGGTACAGTGCTGTTCAGTGAGTAAACGTCAGTCCCCAACACCTTAAGAGAGTTGCTAGCGACAGACGCTAACATGATTGGGTTTTAGCCTACTTGCTAGCACGCCTGCATCCCATGCACAAGGTTGCGAATTTGAGTCAGGTGCGGGACTTTGCTTGTCATTGGTGCCACGAGGTGCATTGCTTACATTGGTGCCTTTGGAGTGTGCATAGGGGGTGTAACGGAAGCCAACAGAACTGTGCAGTGAGTAAACCTTACTCCCCGATGCATTAATAGACATGTTAGCGACAGATGCTAGCACCCATGGGTTTTAGCCTCCTATGTCTGAGACTGCAAGTTTATGTCTGGTGTGGGACTGTGCTTGTCTTCAGAGCACAGGTTACACATCAGCAGAACAGGTCAGACTCTCACCCTGTCACTCACTCAGAGGCACCTGCATCTTCTACAGCAGCGTCATCATCATTTAACATCAACCTCATCACCAAAACTTCATCTTTCGCTCAGTACCTCATTTTGTATAGTTGAGTGTAGCCTATAGGTCAGTTAAAACAGAGAAATTGGAGAGAGAAAGAGAGAGAAACAGAGAGAGAGCTTAAGACAGGAACAAAGACAGATAGAGAGAGGAAGAGAAAGCTATAGAGAAGGACAGGAGTGGAGATGGAGAGTGAGTCGGCGGCAGAGTGAGACACACACACTCACAGCAGAAAGACATTAAGCCTCGCTTGGTGAGGAGCCCCGGGTCACAGACACGCTGGGGAATAAACAGGCTCTTATCACACACTCCAGAGGTGAGGTCACTGGTTTACACTGTCACTCTCACAGTAAAAGCCTGACTCTGGGAGAGAGAGCAGTGGGCTACGGCCTCCCCTACTCCCCTTATCTCTCTCGTGGAGTGAATAAACACGCGCATTGAAACAAACAAGCCGTGGGACTGATCACAATCAAATCAAATCTTCAAATTCATCGAACCCCCCCCTTGCCTCCTTTTCTATCACCCCTATGGGGGGGGGGGGGAAATCGGGAAGAAAGCGTGTCTTCACAAATTTACCGAGCCACTTGCAAGGGACCCTTTTGTGTACAAGCTCCAGGAATGTAATCGTTATTCATTGTCCAAATCAGTTTCCTGAATCCCTGGTCCGCACCTACGATCCGGTGTTCTAACAACAATGACTGAGGGAGAATGCCTTTAACTGACCACCTGAAGTCCACTTGGGGGCAGTGTTGAAACAAACAAATCCTTTGTTTTCAGAAAAAAAAACTACTGGAAAATATAAGGCTCTCTACAAAGCCTTTGGCGTGTAATTTGGGGTTAGACTTTCTTAAGCTGTTGTTTGCCACCAAGAAGCATTAGGATGTCAAGGTCCTTCAGTTCCCAGGCTTCTTTCCCTTTTGGTTGTATACAGGGGCTGTTGCAGGATTGTGTGTGTGTTTATTCATCCTATCATCTTATGTCTCTGTTGGTCTTCCACTCTGCCCTAGGTCTGTAGGAGCTCTAGCTGACCCTGAAGTTAACGGTCATTTGAAGGAAGGTTTTTAAAACCTGAGCAACAAAGGAAAAGGCCAAATGTCATTAACACAAGAGGTTAATAATGTACAATAAACTCCTTGATTGATTAAGGTGATAATCCTTGCATAATGGTGGCTGGGTGAGGAAAGCATTGTTTTAGCCTCGATTCTGTGACCGTAAAACCAAGATAACATTTTATTTTCACTGCACTCAGAGACAATAATAAGCTCCCTGATGAAACACTCAATGTGCCTAAACTGCCCAAGTGCAATTATACTAGTACATTTTAACCTGTCTCTTGTGCTTAACATCGGTTTTAACTCATTTTTAAGTCTTGGAAAACCATGGCTGTTTTTTTAAAAGCCAAGATGTCAACGACATAACTCTCCACTGGTCTGCTAGGAAGAAGGCAAGCGAGGATGAAAGTTCATGCCTTATCTTATTAACCTCTCAATACTGAGCTGGTTAGGTTCATAATTACTTTGCTCATTATAAAGTGCACTATAGCTACATATTATACACTGCTGTGTCCTTTTAGGGTGAAGACATATGCTCTTTAAAACTATTCTGCAAACCATGTTAATCCTACCAGTGTTCCCTTTTTTGGCTTTTGATGAACACACTGGTTGACACTCCATTAAAAAATGCAAGTGGTAAGTGGTAAAATAATCACTGTCAGTGTTTGCCAGCGTGAATGGCCGATCTTCATGAAACTTCATAGAATCATTCACAACGACACATACAGTCATGGACTAAAGTTTAACGCCACTCTTGATAAAAAGTACTTGATGAATGAACACAGTGATTGCATCAGAAATGAAATTGATTGCAGGAGAATGCGTCATCCTAATGTCTGCCTATTGTAGTCACTTCAATTGACCATCAAGCAGTAAACACGTCATTATGTCACGCTCTGCTATGTCTTGCCTTATCGAATAAAAACGCTTTCTGTGACAGTCACAGAATTAGCAAATTTCATGACAACATGGTGAACGTCAGTCTTAATACACTTAAACCTCTCACTAATTGCTCATTCAGAATATCCTTCCTAGTGAAACCCCCCCCCCCCCCCCCCCACAATTCGTGCCTTCTGGATTTCCATTCAGAAGAAAAACCTACATTGATCGTGAGTGAGTGGTCTTAAACTTTTGTCCATGAAAGTAGACGCTATGTACCAAATATGACACAAATTGGCCACATCATACTTATAATAGGCCCAATTGCTCACATTTCCTAAATTGCCACTTTCCCTTTTCACTTGTTGAAGCTGTCCAATCCTTCAACCTTTTTGCCACTTTGAGTGTTTCACACAAACTACTTGGACCTCGATGATCACCGCATCACTGGCATATTCAATGGATTACTGTTATCATCACATGACCTTGAAAGGAGTTTTCAAATTAAAACAAACTGTCTGAACGCCTGAATAGAAAGACAAAATATTTAAGGTTATTCTATTATTTATAATATGACCCCATATGAGTTCTTAGCTAAGTTTAATTGGTTTATCCATTAGCAAGACCTGACTACACTGTTTACAACAATTTAAATGTGCCATTTAAAGAGAAGTTATATAATAGAAGTCCCATGCGTTCTGGGATTTTATAGCTTTTAACCTCATTCTTTCTGCTATTTGGCAATAGGTTTGCAGCTAGCAAGCTGTTTAAGGCTCATAATCATACTTCTATCCAATGCACAGTTCCAACAAAGTTGTTGTTAAAAATTCTGTTTTTGAGAGGTTTATTATCCATTTCAAATACTTAAATATCTTTAAGTGTCTATTGCCCTGTGACAGAGTTTTCGTGAATCGTGGCTTGAAGACTATGAATACAATTACCAGTGCCCTGTCTTACTATGCCATGAAGCTGGAAAACTAAGATTCTTTGTTGACAGAATAAATAACAAAATACCGATATTGTCTGATATGGTCTGTCACAGGAGGAACAGACAACAAGGTATAACTTCATGATCTTCTAGGACTTTGCTCATGCGTTTGTTAGAAGAATGCTAGTGAGCCATAGCTGAAACGCATAAATCAGTGGAGAGGGTTGAAAATGGCCTATGCCTAAATCTCTGAACTGGTATTGGGATTTGCAGACAGGCAAGTCATAGACTTATCTCAAGGTAAGGAAAAGTTGTTTTCTAGACTACCTGATATGGCTGAAATCACTTGATTGGATTGATTTCACTTGTCGCCGTGGTATTGCAGCCTTTGCCTGAACGAGTGCACTCCTTATCAGCATGTATTATACAAACAATGCTAAATCCAAATCAAAGTGCAAAGTAATTTTTAAGCCATTTGTGATTATTCACTTTATTTTTGGGATTGGGTAGTCAAAGGAGGTCAATCTGTTTAATTTGTACATTCGCTGAACTTTTTGAAGTATGAATGATTCAACCTGATAATTTGCGTCATACTTTCCTTGGAAACACCTTTTCCTCTATTAGGCTCCTGAGTCGCTGTTTTCAGGCCACTTTTTCCTAATGGCTGGGGGCTGTACTGGACAGTGGGGCGTTTGCATATATTGCACAGTCCTGGATCAGTCCCCTCTGTGTGATCATTTTAGTCTTTTTCTTTTTCATAATTGTCAACAATGCTCCACAATCTGCAATAATCTGGAGAGTTGTTACACTGATAATGTGTTTTTTTAGAAAATAAATATGCATTGGTCATGCATGGTACCATACCTCAAGCTAATTAAATTTGCTCTAGCCAACCCTCTCAGTCTCCAGAGCCTCATCCTTGCCAATTCTGCTGGCACGCTTCACTTGTGCAATTTCACCGAATATGCTGTTTCTCTTCATTTAAAAGAGCATTCTTTGTCTTAGGTAGATCTATTGTTTATGCAGGATTTGTGTACGGATGCCTCATTGATGTTACTGTAGATATCGTGGAATTATAAAAGTATTAAGTAAATATAAAGTAAATATTTTGCATTGTTAGAGTTGTATAGTGAAATGTAATTGAGAGGAAAGGGCAGTCGCTCAGTGGGGAGGCTGACTGACATCAGAGGTCCACATGAGTTCCAAAATCACGAGACTCTTACGCATGAATTACGAGAGTCATACGCATGAATTCTTTCTTTCTTTCATACTTTCTTTACTTCCTTCCTTCTTTGCCTCCTCTTTCACCATTGCAGTAGATTGATGAAGAATTTAATCACACACCCATGTGACAAATTGAGCTTTGGGGCCCCTGAATAATTACTTTCTTATCCACTTGTTGTCCAACTCCCGCAAGGGCCGATGAAAACATTTAGAGCCACTGATACCCCCCCTCCCCCCCCCCCCCCAACCCCCCTTAACCCACACACTCTTTGACACACACACTTTTCCCAATGGGACCATACAGATTGAAATCAGAATACATGTAGAAAGCTCTGCCTCCTCTGGCCATTCCACCTTAGTCTCTCTCCATCCATACCCCCTCCACCCCTCCCATATTGGCAGGTAGGGAGGCTCGGCGTGAAGGGCAGACAAATGCATTTGAGGAGATGACTGGATGGCACAGGGAAAAAGATTGAATTCTCTTTCTGTGTGGAGGAAAAGGGGGTGACTCTCCAGAAATAATCAGTGATAGATGAGGTACATGAAGCAAGACAGCCTGCCCAGTCCCCAGCCAAGCTGAATCAGGCTAACTGTCTGCTCACTAAATGCCTTTCTCTCTTTTTTTCTCCCTCTCCCTACATCTCTCTCTCCCTCTCTTTGTCTATCTCTCTCTCTCAATCTCATTCCCTATCCCTCTCAACCTGTCTGTTTTTGCCTCGCTATCAGCAGTGCTTACAACACAAGCTTTTTAATAGCCCCTATCTACATCTGATTACTTAGCAGCAGCAACTGATCTGCAATTATTGGGCTGGAGAATGGTGTGCATGTGTGTCTGTCTGCGTGCGTGTGTGTGTGTACATTCATCCTTAATGAGCTAGAATTCGAGCAACAGCATGCTCGCTTGTCGCAGTCCTGCCTCGAGAGGTGTTTAAAATTCCAAGCGGTGCCCCTTTCATTTAACTCAATAGCAACATATTAAAGGACAGCGCTGAGCGCTATGTCTACTCCGTTGTCCCCTTGTCGTGAATCCTCATTTCCGCAAACCAACAGCTGTAAGCCCAGAGGAGGACACCTTTGTATTTCCTTGTCGGAGAGAACAACTGCCCGACGTGGTTGTCCGCGGCGCTGATTTGATACCCCACACGTAGACCTGCGTCCTCTAGGACTGCCCTTGTCTCTCCTCCCTGGCTGTTGCACGGGTCCTGATGCAAAGCGTAGGGGCGGCTCGGTGCCTCATTTCATGCGTTTAGTTCAGTCATCAGTCACGGCTTTCCCCCGCGGGACCTGGCCTACAAGCTCAGATCAGCAAGGCCACCGGCCAAACCGCATCAGACATTAACCATCTCTGACCCGGGGAGGGCAGAAGCCCTGATTCGCGGTGATGGGGGTGGGATGGGGGGGAGTGGATGTATTGTTTTTGTTCCAGTGTTTCCCCCACAGGCTCAGTGTGGCCAGAGGGCAGAGGCATTGTTTATAGCACAGATAAATGCCCATGACCCCGGAACGCCAGAGACCAGTGGTGGGTGTGGGTTGGGGGTGGGCTATACTATACGGTGGGGCCGTGGCATTCTGGGACTTGCACAAAAGGCAGGTAGGAAGGAGAGCTGGTGGGTGGAAACAAGCAAGGGGATGAAAGGAGCAAATGAGACAAATGGAATCGGTTGAACCACATTGAGCATAAAGGTTATGCACAACATGGGTTGGAGAGGCGGGGGAAAGAGGAAAAAAAAAATCTTTTGCCTGTATTTTCTCTGGGGAAAGCTGAAGTTTACCAAGATTAATTTCCGCATGACTTCACGCGGCTTTAGCTTGTAGGTAAACCTGTACCAGATATTTGAAGACCACACGTATGCGTCAATGTGTACACAAGTGTCCTCAGACTTAGACAAACACTCCCAGCAGCACATGCACGCCCACACAGGATCCATTAGTCTTGGAGGAATCTTGGAAGGGAAAACTCTGTCGACTGTAATTGAGACACAAACACGAATTCATTCAGCCATGCTTCATTTAACGTAACAAGAAAATGCAGTGGTAGAATTTGCATGCCGTGAAGGAGAAGGCTCCTTGTAAACATCATCGCTTCTCGAGACTGCTAGCCTGCTAATCAAGGATCTCACATTTAATCAGTGAAATGTAATGCTATACAAACAGTCATGGAGAAATTTTAATGAGAGTTCCTAATTAGCCAGTCATGAAGTCATAATCACTTCTCAAACAAATTAAGCCATGGGTATTTTAACAGCGTAATGTACCACGACCGGTCACACTTGGCCCCAAATCGTCTTTAAAAAAAGTGGTCTTCTTCAAAAGCAGTGTCAGCGAGGAAGCTCCCCCATTTTTCCATTTATTTATTTATTAAGTTAGTTTGACACACGGAAATATGCAATTGCTAATCTGTCTGCCTTGGGCCGTCTGGGCTGGGCTTAGCGTGGAGAGTGGTGCTTTATGTAGGGACTTTGAATGTTTTTTTTTTTCCTGTGACTGCAATGGGCAAGCCGCTCATTATCAGATTACCCTTTCAAATGAGGCTTTTCACGGTCGCTCCGAAATCAGATGTGGATGAGTGGAGGAAAGAGAACAGGGCCTCCAGATGTGCTAGTGAAGGAGGAGTTGTGTGTGTGTGTAGGTGTGCGGAGAGGTGCCAGTAATGGCAACGTTCAAGGGTTTAGCTGAAGATTTTTTTCTGAGACAAGGAGAACCATAACAGGGAGAGCTAGAGAAACACAGCGGCAATACATGAAGGCCTCCTCTCATTGTTTGGAAATACTTCACTGTCACTCATTCGGACAGTTTGCAAAACAACCTCGCTATGTCTTCTGCATTCGAATTACGGGCTGAGCTTGTTTGGTGGCACAGAAGGATGCACAACAAGGGGATAGATTTCATATCACGGAAAAAAATCTGTAAAAAAGCAACATATTTGATTAAAAAAAAAAAAAAAAACGACTCAGACCTTGCCCAGCATGCAATGGGGAGGGAACATCACAGTTGCCGTGGCAGCACAGAGCCCAGTCTGGGGATGGATTGATGTAGCACGGTGTACGTCTGCAAAGAGTTGCTCCTGGAGTGCATGGCCTCTTTGTGCAAAACTCGGGCGAGACGCTTTCATCGGTGCAACATCGGCGTTGGCGTTTTTTTCCCCCACACAGACAGCCACAGACAGCTGCCTTGCTACGATACAGAGCAGCTGCAGCTCAGCATTGCAGCTTGGGCCAGGTTGTCATCCTTATCACGCCAGTTGTAGATTGTGAGGGATGAGACTGAACCCTATTGTTCCTGTTGTCAGTGCTCCTGTCATTGTCTTCTCCCAAGCTGAACATTAGCCAAGTGTATGGAGGATACTCTTCCTTCATCCTGACTTAACATTCCTTTACCATCCCACTCCACTGTCTTTCAAAACTGCTGTCTAGCTGATCCCTTCAGGCAGCATCCCACTGTGAAGCCTCTGCATATTATTTAAATATACATTAGATGAATCATGGACATTAATCTAGACAGAAAAAAAAAAAAATAATGTTAGCACATACACGTATTGTTATTGGAAAATACTTTTTTCTTTCTTTTACCAGTAGAGGCTAACCTCTACTTCCGTTGCCCTACTGATGACAATCAATCTCTTATAAAATAGGACATAATTGCTGAGTCTTTTGCTGGAGGAAGGTTAAATATTGATGATTGTCTAAAAAGCCCATCAGTGTGTATTGGCAGGTGGCGCAGAGAGAGAGAGAGGGTTGTTTTAGCAGAAGAGGAGTGATGGAGGGAGGCAGGAGAGGAGACGAGAGGAGAGAGAAGAGGTGCCATAGGCAGAGTCCATACCTCCTCGTCAGCCCTGAATCAATATGAGCTGCCCCTTACTGTCTGTCTATCCCTGGGGAGTGTGTGTGTGTGTGTGTGTGTGTATGTGTGTGTGTGTCTGTCTGTGTGTGTGTGTGTGTGTGTGTGTGTGTGTGTGTGTATGTGTCTGTGTGTGTGTGTTGCAGCAGGTGGTGCTTGAGGATGGGGGGTTGGGGGTAAGGGTAGCTTGGTCTGCATGTCACACTGTAAGTGCCATCTCTGTCAAGTCAGGAAGCTGTCAAAACAAGCCTCAGTTTTAACCCCTCTGGTCCCATGTGAGATTCATCTTTGATGACTTTTATTTTGATACTTCGATCTTCGTTATTCGTTATTTTGAAAAAATAGTTGTTTAGGGTTTAGAATAAATATTCAGATCATTATTCAGGTTGACATGTCTTTAATTTACTGTATTTTCCTGCATACGGCTTTTTTGATCTTCTGTTGTGTATAGTCTGAATGTTTTCAATGTTGTTTAAAGGAGCACATTTATCCAACCTGTGGTGTCAACTTATGATAATTAGCCCTTGGAGATCATTGCACCAGCTTTTATTGCTATGTTTTATTCATACAGTACATTGCTTGAAAAGTAGATGCTCCCATTAATGGCAAAACCCCAATAACAGTGAAATTGTGACTAGGTCCCGTATAATTTAACACCTAGGATTCCTTCCATTTATATTTAAATGAGTCTCTGTTGGCATTCGTCTCTCTTTGTGCGAAGGCTTGTTGTCATTTCACAAAGATGCCCCACAGTGCTCTTGGGCACTAAGCATAGATTTCCACCATCAGTATATGTATGTTCGATTGCGAGATAAATTGAGAGAAAGTAGCGTGTGTGTGTGTGTGTGTGTGTGTGTGTGTATGTGTATACCTGTGTTTCTGTCCTGTTTTTATTAAGGGAGCCTCCCCTAAAGGAAGGTACTGCAGTGCCAGACACACCTCCTCTCCCCCCCCCCCCCCCCCCCCCCCCTCCGTCTCTGCTATTTGGGCCACCATACTTCCCTGGGGAAGAGGGAGAGAGAGACACAAAGAGAGATGTGCATGAATAAGTAACTTTCACTTCACCTTGGGAGGATGCTTGGTCTGAACCTTCTTTTGTTGTTAAGCCAAACAAGGAGCACAACAAAGCGAGCAGTTGATAAAACCCCACCCAATTGCTATCCCTCTAATTAGCGTTAGCACCACCACGCTGCCACATGTTTTAAAATGGGGCAAAAAGCAGAGGACCGCTGAAATTGTGACGCTTGCTGAAAATGCTGTGCTGGATTAGTGACAGCAACAGGTGTAGCCTCCCTGCTGATTGCAGCTGCTTTGTGACACAACCAATCGCAATGATTGATTAGGTCGTTGGGTGCTCGCCGGGAAGGCTGATTGGCATGTTAATGGCAGCCGGGTGGAAGAAACTAGCCAAGTCAGGTCAACGGTTCGTGGCAGTTAGCTGACGGTCTAAATTGTTGCCCTGAGTGTGTCCATGCAATGGTTTCATTTGCCTCTCCTCGTTTTTTTTTCGGTGTTCTAAAAGCTCGACTGGAAACAAAAACGTCGGCACTGACCAAGAGCCATTGTGGCCATAACTCTCGAAGCCTGATTTCTTCTTCATGTCTTCTACGAGGGATGTTGACTTTAAGGAAAAGCCTAGAGACGTCACAAACTCGCTCTTGCCTCACAGGTGTATGGAGATGGGGGGGCAAAATATTTACCGACTTACAGAGCGTCAATTAGATGGTTAAATGATCCGTCTGAAAGGAAGATGAATGTACGGGACAATGTCGAAGTCAAATAAATAAATACAATCAATCAGCTGCTGCTGTCTCTCGCAGGAAGGTAATTGCATTAGCCTCGGAGTTTCCTCGTCAGCCTAAGGGCTGTGTGAATCCTGCCTTGTAAAATAATAAATCAAAGCGGAGTGAGTTTGTCAGGTGTTTTTTTTTCCGTCCCCTGTTATCCACAGGTTTGGGCCACAGCGGTTTGTGGCGCCGCAGTAGGGTCCTGAGCTACCCCTGAGCACCTGAGCATGACAGGAGCAGCTGCTTCTTCTCTTCCCTCCTTTTCTCTCTCTCCCTCTCTTTCTCTCTTTCTTTCTCTCTCGCTCTATCTCTCCTCCCTCGGATCGTCGTCTTTTGTTTGTCCTTGACAGCTAAGTAACTGCCGAGGACTTCCTCTTGTCCAGTCAAGTGCAGTAACCACGGTAACTGCTGTGTGAAGTTCGCTCTGCTGGCGCTCCATGACAGACATTTGTTTATTCCTCTTTATGTAGGCTAACCATCTTCTTGGGAGTTTAAAAAGAAAGTGCTCCCGTTGCCCGATTAAACTGTGATAGCTGATGTTATCTCATCCACAGGATTAAGGCGAATGTTTATAAAAAAAGCCTTACAGTGACCCACGTCACGCATTAGTATCGTCCTCTATGGGCATTCATGGCCCCAATGTTAGTCATAATCCCCAAGCGCACGTATCAATCCATTATAGTTTTTAGACTTCTTCCTTGTGGGTTTTGAATGCATCCTGTTCCCGTCTTTCTTCAGGAAAGAAAGAGTGTGCAATGCAGTCTCCATTTTTTATGGTGGTTTGCTCATAATTAGGAGATAAAAAGTGTATTTTATCATTAGAAACTAGTCATTCAAAGTCTCTTTGATGTGTGCTAATTCAATATGTATGTTACCTGGGGCAACATTGCAGGAGATTGGCTTGTGATAAACTACACTCCTTGAATGCTCATACAGGGGAATGGTGGCTCATTGAATGCTAACAAGAAAGATATTTACTTTCAGCTCCATAGCTGGTCTTAAAGAAAAAGGAAAGAGGCCTGTAACCCTTATATAAATGGGGTTAGATTACAAAATGGCCCACTGAGACCATTTTGTTGCATCATTACGTCATTCATCAGAACATTACATTGCACAGAAACCTATGGCAAGAATATGAATTCAGTGACACTGCCCTATAATTTACATAACTTGGGTCAAATATTTGATTGAAAGTGTCATTCTTTGTAAATGTATTGAATCAGCGTTGCAAAAGCAACTAACGAATCATATTATTGATAATATTTTTGTGGTGCATATATCAGGTCCACGAATACTGTGTGTGCATTGTGAAAAAAAACCTTGATGGCATTATGATAATAGAATATACCTGGAACCTTTAAACATATGGAGGATGGCCTGGGGCTATGTTCACTTTCTATTCACCGACTGTACTTGTGGGGAGGGCCTGAAGAACACCACAAGATAGTTCTAGCATAGAAAGTAGTTTGCTGCATGTCCTTGGTGATACAAAAAAGAAAGTGCTTTATGTGCGAAATATTCTTATGCTGGTTATAGCAACCACAACATGTGAGGTGTGAAATTCACTCACTCACTCAAACACACACACACACACACAGACACACACACACACACACTAGAACTCAAACACACTTTTTCCTGATCTAGAGTCATGAATTGATGATTTTTCCTATGTAAATCAATGGTAGCTCAATTCACTTCAAACAAAGTTAATCAGTCACGCCTACCAGGGACCACAGTACCCCAGCGAAGATCATTCCTTCAGAATACCAGAGCACCTCATGACCTGACTATTCACTTAGTAACACAACTGCGAAATTAGCCTTAATTGATCTCATTATTCGCTAAATAGTATTTAGATCAAGAAGGAAAACTAATCTTCTGGTGCTGTCCGGATGGCGCTAACCCTCATTGATCATTGCAAACAAGCATTTGTGACTATTGATCAGTTCCGGACCGAGTGGCTGATTTGACTACTCTCTCTCTACTCATGCTGCAATAGAGCTTTTGGTTATGGATTAGCATAGAGGAAGTCAAGAGCACCAAATAATGCCTCCCTCTTTGCACTCAATGAAGTATGGAAAGAGGTGACATTTTCAGCTTGCAGCAGATTGGTGCCCATATGACTGGCCATGGGGTACGAGTGTAATTAACCTACTAACTCTCTATGGGATCACTTTTAGCACGTCCAACCACTCACAAACCCTGTGCTGTCTGCGGCATTTCTGGCGGGTAGAAAAGATGGCGGAGCAGTAATTAAATGGGAATGAGCTCAGGCGCTGTAATCTATCCCACCTGAGCACATAACATTTCTTTCAGTCACCTTGACATGTCTGTGTGGCAGATATCCCCAGAGGTCAATATCTTCTCTGGCCTCTCAAGGAAAGAAAGGCGTGGAAGAACTCCAGTCATATACCAAATGACTCATTATAAAACAATTGGGTTCTATAGCGTTATTTAGCTGTTTCTGATTGAACGAGAGACGTTCCATGCGTTGGATTATCCCAGAACAACCCAACTCTGACTTTTCACAGCTAACAATATATCATGCCTCTTTGTCTTGCAAAACTATTTAGCGAGTATAAAATAAGTTGTAACGTACCTTTTATAAGGTAAAATAAACTGTCAATTTAACAGCAAAGTTTCCATTTTGCTGCATCAGTATAGAAGAAATTATCTGGGTTCTATTGTTTATGAGGAGCTTTGGCGTCATCCTCTGCAACCTGTCAGTGAACACCTACCTGCTGCCAAGGATGAAGACGGTGGAGGGAGACGGGGGGAAAGCTGACTGTTGATTGTTTATCACTACTGTGTGTCGGCTACTGTGTACACTGTTTGATGATGTGTGGTAGCTAACAGGCTACTGCATGCCTCATGACAGGAAATAGCATGTGGCCCATATGGCAGTTGCCTGCGTGTGTGTGTGTGTGTGTGTGTGTGTGTGTGTGTGTGTGTGTGTGTGTGTGTGTGTGTCTGTGTGCGCACTGAGGGGGAGTGCAGACACACAGTGGCCAGCAGCCTTAATGAAACAGCCCCTGCAGCTCAGACGCACCTACACTGATTCACTCTGATGATGACTCAGTGATGACACACACAAACACACACACAAACACACACACACACACACACACACATACACACGCACACACACACACACACACACACACACACACACACACACACACACATACTGGGGTGGAGATCAGCATGTGGTCTAGGCGCTGCATGTGTACACTGGATCATTGGCTGCAGTGCTTGTAACACCCGTGGCTCATTGGCTTCAGTGTAACAGTCACGATTGTGTGTGATGAGTCTGTCTGGTGCTGTGGAGCATTTGTTTACTTTTATTTGGATTTCATCTCGGCTCTCACACGGAGACGACAATGTCAGTCACAACAGTCACGTACACCCATGACTATGCCACTGTGAAGGCTATGTGTGACTTCTGTTCCTGTACTAACAGTGTTGCTGCTTTTTGCTTTTAATTGAACCGAAAATAGCTATTCTACTGTTATTTTGTATCATCTGATTCTGTAACTTATACCCTTCTAATGTGTACTCTGTCTGTCTCACTGAGACCTGAACCGTAAGCATCTGAACCCCTTTACCCCAGATAGCCTCCTTCCTGCTATCCCTCTTTGTCCTCTATTCTCGCCCCCTCCCCCCACAGTTGAACCCCACCCCACCCCACTGTTTCCCTACCTGTCATTACCTGTAGGGTGTGGTCTGCCCTCCTGCACTCTACCTGACTGAATGGTATAATTGCCAACATATTCTACAATCAGCTAGGCCATTCTCTGAGCAACATGCTTAGACAGGGTCTCCACGCCCGAATAAACTCCAGAAATCCTGACTGCTTCTTCTGGTTTCGTTCTTCAAGTTTGCGTGCTCATTTAGATTTGATCACTTTGATAGTTGCTTTTAACCAAAACTTGAAAGTAAGGCAGTGAAAGATGGCATGGTTCAGTGGCATAAAAATGTGTAAGAAGCACAACAGTACTGACGAAATCATGCATCACATCCTTCTTAAATGTACAATAAGAAACTGCCATGTAGGTACCAAGGCAGGGACATTACAAAGACCAGGGGAATCACAGAGGCGACCCAAGACGACTAACCATCGATGCAGATGGGATTTTTAAACTGAAGGGGACGCTAACATCGCCTAATCAGCTGTGCAGAGTTATTAGCTGATAATTGTCGATTTACGTAGGGAGAGTGGGGGGGACGGATCGGGGTCACTATGAATCTGGGGGGGACATGTCCCCCCCCGTCCCCAGTGCTATCTGCGCCCCTGCGACTAGCTACTGGACCTCTGCACGTTGATGAAGCAGTGGTGTTGGGTAGGTTCGGTGTAATGACTATACAACGCCTGGAGACAGGCTGGTGCAGGGGGGGGAGAGGGCGACTGAAAGGGTGGCGAGGACGGCAGTCTGAATCAGAGCCTGGCACAGAGTGTGAGTGTGATCTGATGTCATTCTCACCTAGCTAGGAGCTACCTCTGCTCACAGACTGCGCTCGCCTGTCGGGGGTCTGGTCAGACTGCCACGGGGAGTGCTGCTGCTCATTAGTGCAGCTGGACCGAGCCTGACGGAGATGAAGGCAGGCAGACTTCAGAAGACACCCTTCAGCACTGCTCTTCGATATCCAACAGCCCCAGTGTCAACAGTGGAGACCTTCACATTGCTGGGAACAACCATTTCCTAAGACCTGAAGTGGGAGACAATCAGAGGTCCCTCCATCTTTAAAAAAGGCCCAGTAGAAGATGAACTTTCTTTGGCAGCTGAAGAAATATGGTCTGCCAGAGGAGCTGTTGAGCCAGTTCTACACCCTCAGTCATCAAATCCGTCCTGTGCACAACTGCACATCCATCACAGTCTGGTTCAGGACAGCCACAAAACAGGATAGGAACAGAATGCATCAGTGAGGAGAGCAGAAATCAAAAAAATCATTGGATGCTCCTCCAAGACATGTACTCCTCAAGAACCAGGAAACAGGCAGGGAAAAATCATTACAGATCTCTCACACCCTGGACACAACCCTTTATCAACACCTCCCCTTCAGCAGTGCTCCCCTTGTGAATAGTTGACCAGTATCATCTGTCTTGACCCAAAAGTGATGAACATTATTTTCGCTTGCACTACCACACAAACTTGTATCTGTATATTGTTTGTATATTGTTTATTGCCTGTAAATTATGTGTATATTGTCTGTATTGCTTGAGATTCGCCAATGGCCGGAACCAAATTCCGTGTTTTCACATACTTGGTCAATACATTTGATACTGATTCTAATGAGAAGCAGACACCAACAAAGGAGCTTTTAAAATAAACATAAAAACTTAAATGAAGGAACAAAAAGAGAAATAAATAATGACGCTGCTATCTGCGAGTGGGGCCTGGGAGTAGTGGGGCATCAGTGGCCTAAATGTAAATGACAGTGTGTTTGTGTTTTGCAGGAGGAAAGGAGAGGAAATCGACTTTCATGAGAATTACATGATTGATAGCTCATCTGCAGTCATTAGAACTGACCATATGGTATGTATACGGAGGCCCCATTTTGCGTGCATGTTGGGCTGGTGTTTGAATATGGAACAACTGAAACGAAAGCACTGCTCGTATGGCTGAATATTCATTGAAAATGTTAATTGTTTATTTTATGGAAATGAGCAAATTATGCCAAGTTATATCAAATGCCTAACAAATAAATAAATAAACAAACACCTGTAGCCTTTAGTATGATTGGCACAAAACTGCATTTTCACATGTCTATTCCATAAAAGGACACTTAGAAAAACGTATTGCCAAGCATGTACTGTGCATTGTGCTATACTGTATTATATTTACCTCTGTATCTTTTATTCACCGTAAAGTGATCAGGGTAAAAAATCTTTGCTCCACTGGCTGGTTTTCACTTGCTTGTAGTGAATAAAACCATAGGAGGGACATGAGGAACATAATAAAGTGTCTTTTTGGCCTACTTTTCAGATCTAATTCTGGAAAAAGGAACTGGATTCATTGTGTCATCTGCAGACTTCTGAATACATCAATAAAATATTGAAGAGGCTGTTTTCCGTGGATGTCCATTCATCACCCTATAAATAGGATCCGCATGTTGGGAGTTTCTGAAATGGGAGATTTTTCCATATGCCAGTAATATTTCCTCCGTGCCAGTGTCGTGAAAGGCTAGTCACAGCCTGACGCCTGTAACTTCCTAAAATGTTCACTTCACTCATTCATTACAGGCTATCCTTGAGAATAATGCCAGCACTGAATGAGCCCCTCAAAATGCAGTTCATAGAGCTGCAGAGAGAAAGAGAAGTCGACCTTTTCCAGTTACTGATGGAGATTGAGCCGGTGGTAAACTGTAATTGGCATATGATAGATTTTCGCCTTTTGCTAAAGTCAATTTGCATGTGTCGGCGGCCAGGGAAAGACAGAAAGTTGTCAAAACGCAATTTAGATAATGCCACACCATGTTAACTCCAATCTCCCATTGTGCGCCTGATGCTCGTCAATCAAACTTTTTGTGAGAAGAGAGGCCGCAGAGATGGCGCCAGATTATGCTTGTAATTTATATCTGGAGCAAAATCAATTTCAAAGTCAGTCAGGCCTGACATCGTAATTGCTGTGACATGGCCACTGTTGACGTTGACCTCCATTGATTGGTTGGTTAAGGTATCACAGGAATGTTAACAGACAGTGGCTCGGCCATTGAATGAAAGAGTCAGCCATCCCAAAGACAGGTGTGTGGACCGTCAGAGCGGTAAGACTGAACAGAGAGGACAGGCCGTATCAAAAACATAACAACGGGGGGGGGGGGGGGGGGGGGGGGGGGGGGGAGTTTGACGTTTCATGAAGCAACTGTCAAAAAGAAAAGCCATAAAATGTTTCCTGTCAATCCGAGGCTCAGCAAAGACACAACTGTACGGTGTTTTTTTTAACGCCATCACGGCCTGTCCTTTGACAGGTGGCATCGGTGACGTATAACGGAGGCAGCTTCCTGCAGAGGCTATTTGTGACTTTCCCCTGTGAGGTTTCTCACACAGTGGGCGTTATATTGACGCATGTACACCTTTGGCCTGTCTTTTGTGAGGTGCGGGCCTGTTCTGTTCCATCGATCCGCCAGCATGAGGCCCACAGAGTCCTGTGATGGTCCCCGGAGGAGATGGGAGACATCATTTCTCATTAGAGCACCAGACTCAAACAAATTCTCCTGAAGAGGCACCAGAGGTCCCAATGGCATCAATTTGATCTAATATATAAAAAATAAATAAATTGTATACTATCTGCTCCGAGATCAGTATTTCATCTCATCGCGATATATACGACAACATAGGTGTGCTGCATCCGAGTTGGCGGGGGCGGGAGATTATTGGAACTATTCCTTTTTATCTCTACTGGAGTGCTGTCCTGTCTGTGGTAAGAGATAAGGGCGGACTGATCAACACACCTTCAAAGAGCCCTCAGATGCTTTGATGAGCAAAGTTCCTCTTTCTGGTGGATCAATATGGCCATAGACGGGGCCAGCTCAAAGGCGAGGCCCGGCAGAAGCATCCCTTCAACTCTTCCCACCGACCTCAGGAGGATGCATGGCAGACATAGGGGGAGGTCTCGGGGCTCGGACATGAAACTTTTTTTGATAACCGACACGTCATTTTCAAAGGGTAGTTTTTGAAGTCTTCGAGATGGGTCATCCCAGTGCAAATATTTAAAAATGTTACTTTGACCTAAATTTGTGCCATTTTATGTCTGTGGCTTGTTATTTTTAATAAAAATATCTAAATGTTAATTTGTGCGTTTCATTTTAAATAGTTAACGTGTTAAAACAAATTAACCCAGCTGCCTGAGTTTATTAGTACTTCAGTGCATATGTAATGGTTCAAATATCTTGGGGCTTCCAATGTACACCTGACATGGATCTCACTTGAATTCGCAAGCTTGCAAGTTTATTGAGCGCTTCAACTTACAACCAATCCAATGTTCCCTAACTCCCTCCCAAGTATCTCCCTTCCCAAAAGTCTGTCTCTTCTTCTCCACATCTTCATCTCAATCCCCGTTTCAAAATGAAAGTCTCTTCTCACTTTACATGCTACAATTATGGATTTAACAAATAATAACAATAATAATTGTTATATAACAATAATAATAATAATATAACAACTATGACTTTCAAGCTGACAAGTCAATTTTGATGGTCTTGATACTTTTATTGAAATCTGTAGATCAAAGGAGAGAATCTGTGTTCAAGTTAAAATTATTAACTGAACAATCAGCATTCATATTTATATTGTGTTGATTTTACATTAATGCTGATTTTATATTTAAATATCCATTATGACAGGCTTCAGTCTTAAGAAGAAAAAAGGTTATTGATCACAATTAACCACAGCAAATTGTTTTAAATCAATTGACAGCACTAGTAAAAATGAATGAGTTGTATAACTTTGGAACCTGGATGCCACCTATGGTATGTTAGGATTTATAGCATATTCCACAGTATTACACGACCCTCTTGCTACCATTTAAGGATCCATTCTCCTCCTCCTATACCATTCTGTGCAGAGGAACATCAGGGCTTTCACTATCGGCAATTTGACTGACCCTTGAGGTACCAAGGATGAAGAAGGTTTTTTTTTTTCACCCTCAATTCTCAATGAGCATATGTTTTCCAAAGCCTGCTTGTTTGCTTGTGTTTGTGTTCCTCTTTGACCAGGCTTTTAATTACATGCATTGCTTTAGACCACACCTTCCCCCCCTTAGAAAACATGAAAGCCCTTGCAGACTTTTGAGCAGGCGTATGGCAAATGGAGTTGCTTTTACCTTGGCTCTATCTCAAAGCTTCAGCATGCTAAAACGTCCAAGCGTGCCTCTCAGTGATAAGTAATTCACAGATACATATATCTTTCATCGGAATCAAAGAAAAACAAGCACTAGAAAGAAACGGTGAAATGTGGTTTGAATTTATTCTTTCAGATATTTCCATATCCTTGAACATAGTGCTGCAAACATTCGTAGTGATGGTACAGATCGGCCGTTGCATTTTCCACTTGCACTTGTGGTGTGCATATAGCGCCTCTGTTCTTACAGAGAAAAGGAGTCCATACTTGAGTTGTGCACTGGATACACTGCTTTGGCCTGCTTTCAAATCTGGCTGGAGATCTGATGCGTCTCTCCGCTCTGTGATTCATTCCGATCAGCCTCTCAGTCAAGGCTTTGAGTAAGTAGAACCAGCACCATGAATACACTCCTGGGCTTCCCTGTTCAAAACCTTGCCTGTGTATCAATGAGGTGTGTGAGAATTTTAGAGAAATGTTGTATCCGTTAGCTGAATTTCACACAGCTATTTGTTTTGATAGGCAGTGACTGTGGTACACGGTGGAGACTTATGGGTGTTGTTTTTGTCCAGCCTGAGTACTTGGATTTGCAAGGTCAGAAGATCAGAACAATCAACTCTACATCAAAGTGTAAGCAGCAGAAGCACTTGCATAATCTTTGTGACAAAACAAGACTTGCTGAAGAACATGCAAAGTGGAGGCTCCCTAATCAGCACATACTCACACGCATTTGCCTCAACGGCATCACCTCTCCTACCCTTAATGGGATCTAACAGTTAAGGATCATTTCAACTGAGAGGTAGCTACGGCTGAATTACTTTTAACAACCCACGGAACTGCCACTTTAGCAGACAAGGGGTATGTAAGGATTAAATGAGTTCAATGACTTTCCTTAGGGGAGAGCAGGCGTAGGTAGGTAGGCTCCCCTCATGGTCCAGAGCTGTTTTAATTACTAAAGCCAGTTGGGGTTCAGAGCAGATGCCGACCTAGATAGGTCACTGACACCCGAACGGACGTCTCCACAGCTGCGCGAACGCTCCGTGTGTTGACTAAGCTGGTATGCGAGTGTGCTTACCTGGCTGATCAATCCTGATATGTACAGTACATGCACGTTTTTTTGGCTGACATTGAGCTCCATTGGTGTTGGCTGATAACAACAGGGAGAAATTGTTAACATGAATGCTGACATGCTTTTTACATGTGCTACTCCTCTGACCAGGGATACAACAGGACTTGGCTGCTTCACGTAACAGCGCTCCTTTGCAGTCAGAGGGGTGATAGTAATTGTTCTCAAGGAGGGCCGCGGGACATCAGGACCTCTTCTGCTATTTCCATTCATCTTATTTTGGATCAAAATGCTCCTGCTGAAAACAAAGCTGAAGTGATGATAAGTAATACTCAGCCGCTGCATTGCTCTATGATAGGGTATAGTTTTGATGCTTTTGGATTTTAGTTCAGTTTGATTATTTGATGAAGAGGGACAGTGTACTTTAATAAACATTTAAATGTAAATGTACCCAGTTGTAGCCAAAAAGGCTAGTTTCCATTGGCAGTCCCCCTGCCAGAGTGAAAATGGCTAAACAACTTAAGAAAGGCATTAACATAAATATCAAACATAACATTGACAAAATAAAAAAAAAATAATAATTAAAAAAAAAAAATTAAATATAAAAAATTAAATCCCAATATATAAGTTCTATTGAACCCACTAATGCTCACATTTTTGGTTATTTGGAATGGCTTTGGCGATGGGAAATAAAGCTGATTGTTGCCGTGTTTATCTTGGTTCAAATACTCTGTGCACTGCTTACTATGCAGAGGCCATTAGGCAGAATTTAAGCAGAGATTGTGTATTTTCAAAGCAATTAAAGGGTTGAACAAGTTCAGCATCTTTTTTTTTTTTCTTCTTCTTCTTTCTCACCCTTCCTCCGCCTCTCTTTTTGATTACTGTGACGCGGCGCGAGGCTGCGATTTCCTAGCTCGCAACCCTGAAGTCTTCAGGGATCCATTTGATGCAGTAATCCAGCCTCTTGAATTTTGCTGAGCTCTGTCTCGCCAGCGCTGCTCTCCTCTGTCTTACTGACGTTACATTACAGAGGCCCGAAAGAAGCTTGGATTAAGTATTCAGGACTCATTTAAATGGAAGCCTGCCAGTTACCCCCATCAGAAACAAACCTGTGCAGAGAGAGAGAGGCTGCTTTCACATCGTGAAGATTGAGATCTGATTTAATGTCCCCCCCCCACTCCCAGACACGCATACCTTTAGAACATGGCTTTGCTGTTTACCTGGTAACTCAGTGTGTGCATAGACACTTTTCAAAATGTTTACTGGTGCCTTAATAGAAGTGGCACTTTTTCCCCCTCTAATAGTGTTTTTTTATGACCAATAAGACCTATCAAGCAACAATGTTTCTGAGAAGGCAATGGTTGCACTGAGCACGGAAAATAGTCATCAGGCATTTGCCAAAAAAAAGGGTTTCAGGCAGGCAACAAGTTTATTTATATTCTGATGAAGGTCAGAGCAAAGCTGAGACCAGCAGTTGCCAGTAACCTAGGGTCATAAACAACAGCGTCCAATCAAAAGGGATTAAAAGGGAGCTGCATGTGCCAGCAGAGCCTCATTCTGGCTGCATTTCCACTCATAAAACTGATTTCATAACTGGCATTGCCCAAATACCTGTGTACCCCCTCTCTGCTCTCCTAAAACTGATTTCATAACTGGCATTGCCCAAATACCTGTATACCCCCTCTCTGCTCTCCTAAAACTGATTTCATAACTGGCATTGCCCAAATACCTGTGTACCCCCTCTCTGCTGTCCTGTGTCTCCGTCCTCAGGCCTCAGTTAAAAAAAGACATTCACTCCCACAAGTTGATTTTTGTGCCTTACACAGATAGAGTTATTGATGTGATGAGTCACAATGCAATTTAGAGGCAATTAAAAGGTAATGAGGGCCCTGAAATGAAACCAGGTGCCTGGAGGGTGTTTGCTGCGTGAGGTAAAGAGATGATAGATTCACAGTCTCTGCCCCGGGACCAGATGACTCGAAAACTACAAAAAGAGGGATGCCACGAACAATGATACTAAGGGCACCTAAGCGAAAAAGCAGGCAGGCATTTGATGTTGTCAACTGAGAGTGCTCAACCGATGCACAGTCGGAAGATTTTATCCCACAGGGCCCAAACAATTCATTCTGAACTTCATAACTGTAACCATCGCTAAAACAGCTAATGGTTCCTGTTCCTGTCCTTTTCTTTCATCACAAGTGATGTGGGTGTGTGTAATTTAGCCTCGTTGTGATTGACATCTCGGCGCTATCATGACTCCGCAGCGAGTCAACCCTCTCTTCCCTTATCTTGACGCCGCGCGTACGACTACCCAGTGCCCCGTGACAAATTCATTCTCGACAAATTGCCTTCTCAAGCATAACAGATTTCTATATTTCCCCCAACAATCAATTAAACCCGGAGGCTCGGCACCGGGGCCCATCCCAAGCGGCCCCTTAGCTGGCAGCCCTATCAGCCTGGCAGGGTTTGTCCCTCGGTGGCGGCTCTGGGTGTGGGCGGCGGTGGTGCCCGCGCCTTCATAGGTGACCGAGCACAAGCTAAGTTTCAGTGAGATGGAAAAAAATGGAGGTGTGAAATCCCTCACCTCACTAAAAGATTAAGGTTGATGGATATTGGGTGTCTTGTCATGCTAAAAGCCGCTCTTTGATGAGTGCAAAGTAACCTTGACAATGATTTGGCCAGGAATACTTTTAAGTGTTGCCTTGAAAGTGTGACTTGTTCGTCTACAAACTAGAAAACTCTACACTAGCCCAACACTACTACATACGATGTGGTAAGAAATATACCAAAAATAGATTGCTGGGATGGAGGGCGTATGGTAATATGAGTTGTGTTGAAATAACTGGCAGAATATTTAACACAAATGACATAAGGCACAGATATTCTTCGAAAGATTAAACACTCCAGCTGTATTTGTAGTGTTCTGCCTTACCAAGCCGAACAGCAATATTACACAGTACTCTTGAGGCATATAAAAGGTGTTCCTCATATTTTCCATCCTGCAAACCTCTGCTCTACTACTCTTCTATAGGTATTGTTTTTTAATAGCAGGCCTAGGTGTTTTAATTAGCAAGGAATCCTTGTTATGGTAGGCAGATGGCAGAATCCTCTGTCTTTTGTTAAAGTCACACTAATTAACATTCTTCCAGGAGCTTGTCCCTTCTTGAATCCTTAATAAGATGGCCCCACTCAGAAACTAATAAGAAAACCTGATGCCTTGACAACGGGCTCACCTTGAAACTTTGGAATGTCGGAATAGTAACGAGCCTATTTCTTGCTACTAACCTTTTGAAGCTTCCCTGGGACACTGCTGAAATTTGTGGACAGACAAACATAACCATGTAAACAGGGGCAAAGAATCGTTTGATTGGCACTCTCCTCCTTGAGGTCACTTCCATGTCTGTTTTGCTTCGCTGCGCTGGCCAGATGGTCTCAGAGCCCATATGAGAACTGAACGCCATGGCTGTTAGGGCACTTTGAGTGCTCAGCTCAAATCCTGCAGACTAATCCCCAGCAGTCTTATTAGTGCTTTAAACACAGCAGCCATTTTGAGGCTTCAATCGAAACCAGAAGGCAATCGATGACAAACACGGCAAAAAGTATGGCATGGATGCATCTTTCCCCCCTATGGCTATATGGACAACGTCAGTATGCAACGTGTCCATTACTGTAGCCATACTTCACAAGAAAGTTTCATTTTGATGAGATGATCTGCAGAAAGAGCACTAAACTGGATCCACCCACCGCTCCACGTAGCAAACATACGCAGATGGCAAATCAAGGCGAATTTGCACATGAATATAACAAAACCAAAAAATTGGCACCTTTCCCTTGTCTTATCGCAAGCTTGAAGGATCTGGCTGGGATAGCAGATATATTACCACACTCCTACTGTTCTTATTTGCTTTTCTTTTTTTTTGC
The DNA here is from genome assembly GCF_963457725.1 of Sprattus sprattus. NCBI lineage: Eukaryota > Metazoa > Chordata > Actinopteri > Clupeiformes > Clupeidae > Sprattus > Sprattus sprattus. Next base: position 8,665,708 of record NC_137915.1, on the reverse strand, counting down.
TATTAAATATTTACATGGCAGATCTGGTTTTAAATAACATGATCTGCTAATTGGATATCCTCAATAAATGATGACAAGCCAGAAACTAATTTCATATTTAGCAATAAAATTTCAAGTGTACATACCTTATGATTTGTCTAATAAATTGGGAGAGCTCAGGTAATTAAAATGTATTGCGCTCAAAATGAATTCATATTTGCCCAGTGCTGCTTGGAAAATATCTGTGCTCACTCTCACTGTGGCTCTGTGTAACAATCTGAGATTTGAAAAGTGCTTGGACAAACAGATGGTAATCCTTCAGTATCCATCTATATTTCATCTCTCTCTCTCCCCCTTTGCTGCAGAGTCCTCCCCAAGAAATGTGTCGCGTCTTCATCCCACTGCCAGTTCTGTATGCTGAGTTCTCCAGAGCGCAATCAGCATCTTTGCCTCCAAGTCCTTTGAGGAATTCCAAATGAAACTGTGGAGAAAAATGTACCATCATTTGGCTACCGTTATTTCACAATAACAAAGCACAACACATCAGAGACCACCGTGTATGAATCATGTGTGCGTACGCATTTTCATGTCCAAGGCTGTTGTGAAGATCGCCGATGAAACACAACTCAGCATGAAATTTTTTTCTTTCTTGGCCAGATTTAAGGTCAGTGTTTGGGATGTTACAACTGGGATTTTGCCAAGGAGGGATAAATGATGTTTATTGTGAGTGTCTGCATTCAACTTATCGACAAGTGCACTGCAGCCGTGCAGAATACATTTAACTTAACAGATGATCATCCTTGCTTTCGTCTCTAAAGTGGTAAACACTAAATTGATTGTTACAGAGGGAACACTCATCTGCTTTGGATGCCAGAGCCCCAAGGATAAAGTAAGAGTATGACAGAAGGTTGCAAAGAAACAAAAGAAGTCTTAGAAATCCAAGGTATTTTTTTTTTACCCACTGTTGTTGGACGACATGAGGCCATCAACATAACCAGCCTCTAGTGTTTTCACTTTTTTTCTGGAATCTTTCAGGCAAGCTTTAACTATCTTAATTGAAATGTTTTGGGCACTTACTGTAAACCAGTATTATTATGTTTAACACTGACAATGGGAAAAAAGTTACCATTCAAGTCATTAAGCTAGTGATTTTAGGTTTTTTCCACAGAGGGTCAAGCAGTGTTGGCATACATGTGTTGGACTACTCCCTGATCCCTACTGATATATGAAAAAATGGGGAAAGAGGAATCACCGATAGGCATACAAATCTGGTAGGTGTATAAATCACATAGCACCAGAAGATTCTACTTGTACAAAATCAATTGCGGCTTGATAAGTCCACGTCCCACTTGTGCACTAATGGTAATGGCAAACTTTGAAGAAATCAACAGGCCTTGAATGAAGATTTCCTATGGCATCCGCCTCTGTGAGTGACACTGTGTGTCTCAAATCGACTGATTCCCTGTGCTACTGAAATTCGGTTGACTTCCACGGACCCAAACTCCCCTAAAAACTTTTCTCTTTTCTCAACTTTCCTCCAACTGACGTAAATACCCACTCAAATCTCCATGAGTTTGAGAGATCTCTCTCACCTTCTCTTGTCTCTTTCTGTGGAAAAAAAACACGTCGTTCCAGCCGTTCAGTTTGTTATGATTGACTCATCTTTCAGTTCATATTGCTGACAGTTTTAGGAGCCAAGAGTGCATTTTCAGTTTCTTGAAAATATTTTAGTCTGACTTTGGAAGTGTGTAGGGAGGTGTCTGTTCTCTTGTCACCATACAAGAGGTATGAGGTGGAGTGCACAGCACTCAACACTTGCACCTGAGGCAATGTTTATGTTCAATATCTAATACTGCACTGTGTCACTCAGGAGGATAGCACTTGCGGCCATTTTATTTCTTTTTCTTTTTTTTAAATGGCGGTGGGGTGAGGTCATACTGTTTGTAAAAATGGAACAAGCATGGCCCATTGTAACAATATTCAATTACACCGCAAACCAAGAATGAATATCCATATGTAAAGCACGCTAAATTTTATTAGGTTAATGAAAAATAATAAATATGTTGTAGCATGATGGTGGTGGGCTAACGGAACTTCCGGGCGAGAGACTGTTGCAAAACCGTACGCATCGGATGTTGTGATGTTTGTGGTGTAGCGGATATGTTGTGCATCCCTTGTTTATCCCTTTTGTGTCTAGTTGAAGCGTGTGTGATTGTTTAATCATTTGATCCTTGTGTTGTGTATCACTAATTGCCATCAACTATAATCATTTCACTTTGTTTGCTTCATTTTACATTATGTTATGTAATGCCTCAGATCATCAGCAGAGTAAACATGGTGTAAAACTCAAGTAATTGACAATATTGGGGTACGTTACAGAAGGGTATTCTTTCATTTCTGTGGTCCATTCATTCTGTGAATTTTGGTGTGGATCCATCCTGTCAACAATGCTTATCTTACAAAGTGTTTTGGCTTTGCCCTGTTTGTTGACAATTGATCAATGCCAAGCAAACAAAGTTACGCAATAGACAGTATAACTATATTAACGTTGCTATGGTCCAGGTTGGTGGTCCTGGGAAGCAAATCCATTTGGACTGAGGAATTAACTTTGTTATCCATCTGCTGAAATCAAGATGCCATCTAACATCTATGGGGCACGGTGGCTCAGGTGCTTGCACTGCTTGCACTGGTGCCTCACATGAAGGTCATGGGATCGATTCCTGCATTGGGTGCTGTTGGCTCTGGGGGGCAGGTCCTCCCCAGACCTTCAGTTCTCAGGTGGGCTGCCTCCCGGGCCTTTCTGTGTGGAGTTTGCATGTTCTCCCTGTGTTCACAAGGGGTTTCCTCCACAAAGAACCCCAACAGAAAAGACATGCAAAATAACAGAACACATGTCCATCCCTGACCAAAGATGGACAGTTCACTTCACCTGGTCCCCGGGCGCTACAAGCTGCCCTCTGCTCCTGGGGGGTCCTTGAGGAAGGACAGTCCAGGATGAGAAAATAAATTCACTGTGACCTCAGGCCTGCTTGTGTGTGTGTCCTGTGTCGCCTCCATATATGCACATGTGTGTTCCAGGGTGTCGTGTGTGCCATTAAAAACCTGACAAAGGTCTTAATTAATTATTTATTAACACTGATTCAACTTCTGTCGAGAGATACCTTGCAGAAAGTGGCTGTTCCCCATGCTTCTTACATGGGAGGTTCATGAGAGAGGAATAGGAATAGCTAGAAGAATCTTTGAACAATGTTTCTCCATCTTGGACCCTCAAAGCTAACACATTAGCCACACTAATGGCAGAAGTGGCGGCCACAATCAACGCCAGACCTCTCATACCCGTATCTACTGACCCGAGTGACCGTGTCATTCATACTGTCATGAATCCCCCTTGTGAGAAACTTTTCGCCTCTCTCCATCTCCATCACTAACCCCCAGGTAACCACTCTCTTTTTTCCGGTCTTTTACCTAATTCCCTGTCATCCCACAGTTCTAACCCAATCAAAATAAAACAGATCTTTACCATACAGAATTCACAGACATTACTGATTTCTAGGCAGGCAAGGACACATTTAGACTCATTCCAAACAGCAGTTTCCCATCAAATTCACAGGAATAAAAGTACGCTTGTCCACTAGGCATTGAAAACAATTAACACATAACTCTTCAACCATGTACACTTACCATCCTGTACTGTATACATAGGAGTTCTAGGTATATTCAAACAGCAAGTAACTCTGTTACATCAGCAATATCAATTATAAAGAAGTTGGCCATGAGTATTCCAACTTTGTTTGAATATACTGGAGCTTACCGACATGCCGTGCATCCAACTATTTCAACTTGACCATGAGCCATTATCCACCACGGATGAATAACTTTGAGGCCACGGTAATCATCCACATTCTCTGTTGGTCCTCATCAAAAGTAATTAGTATTCTGTCTGTCCTTGCGTCTGTCTTTTTTCAGGGGATGGCTGGTCATGTGCATGTCTCTTACGTCATTTGTAGTCATTGGTGGGAAGGTGTTTAATTACTTATTGAGGGTTAAATAATAGGCCAAATAGCATCATCTCAAGCAATATTGAAACGTGCATTCCGATGTAGCCTACCTTCTTGCGTTCTCAAGTCATGAATAACAACACAAACTTTTCAAACAAACTTCTTTACAAAATGGCCTCGCGAAGGTGTATTTTTGGTTAATTAATGTCCTTGTTAGGTTTATGTGATAGATAGACATAGATGTTTTCATTTCAGGTTATTCGTAATACAGTTCTCTCCTTGCTGGTTTATGTTTTCCATTGATCTTAATGACATTCACAAGGTTAATACAAAAGTTCATGTTCCACCTTTTCCCGCACAGCCAAAATAAGCTGTGACTAATGTTTACTTCCATTTTATATAAATCATAGTTCTTTCTTGAGCCGGCCTTCATTCTGAAGTTAAGTGTTGTGTGCATTACTGAATGTGCGTAAAAAAAAAAAGTGCGAAAAGGAGAATCCGGCCTTATGTGACTACATTAGCGACCTCCATAACTAACATTAGCTGGCAAGCAAATGTGAATGCTAGCATAACAAATTGGCAAGTAAAAGACGAACATTGTTTGACATTTACATTATGAAGATTCTGTAGATGACCTCTTGGTAAGTTGTATTTTTATATTCCAACACCTTCGACTGAAATTATTTACACACTGGAGTTTTGCCACACACCCCTTTGTAAAGACCTGAACCGCCTCCCTTTTGCTCCCATAAACATGCATTATCATGAAGTATCTTGGTCCACCCATCTAAAAAAGAAAAAAAACTGGAAGTATGTGTATTTACATTGAGGTGACATGTTAATGAACTCCTCCACAGTTCAGGCACTATTGTAAGGAAGGTTTTGACACTTGCTGTGAGTGCCCTTGCTCAGCAGCGAGAAGAGGGAAAAACAGTACAATTAAAAAACTGTATTGGAAGGCAAAAACAAATATGTATTATGTATTATGTGATGCTATTATCTGGTGAAGTGTGTCTAACAAAACCAAATCTTAAATGCTGTAACATGCTGTGTTTTTTGTGTGTTTAAAGCTCTCAAAGCTAACAGTGCTGGGCAAACAGCTTGCTGCTGGGTATTTCTCCTGCAGTGCCACAGACGAGCAGTAGAATTAACAGATGGATGTGGTATATGGTGTGGAGCAGACTGCAACACATTAATAAAGTGTCAGGTACAGTGATGCTCATTCTCAGGTAGGAATGAGTAGAGGTATCAGCCATCTCATGTCTTCTTATAACTGAACTGAATAATCTTAGCACAAAGCAATTTTCTTTCCAAGCATCTATTCAGTCAGGACATCCATTCATTATTTTTTTTCCTGATTTTGTAAATGATATGTCAACTTATAGATGTCACTAGTATTTTAGTTCAGCAAGTGGCTAATTGTTGTATAACAAAGAAATGGAAGCATGTCTTGCAGGACCCAGGGTGTCATCGTGCTTCCCTGATCTACCTGCCCTCTCAACATGGATGCCCATGTTCTGATGGTACCTAAAGTACAGTATGGACACTTTATTTGACATTGTTGTTCATCAAACGTGTCATTCTTGAAGAAGCGAGATGAATGGACATAGAAGGTAATAAAACCTCTTGGACATGAACTATTTCAAAATACAAGTATAGTCGCTTCCTTGGAATAATTTACAATTAACAGCAAGTCAATAAGGAGTGCTGAACAATGGTTTATTCTTGATTCGTTAAAAAAATTGTCCTTAAATAAAGTTCCCTCTCCTATTGGTTGTTTATGTCATACAATTAACCTGCATGACTATTTATCAACTCAACTTGTAACCAGTTGAAAAGGTCAAATTTATCACACAGCGCCACATTTTCGGTCCTTTTTAGGTTTTATTTCAGTTGTTGTAGACCCATCAAGCCTACACTTATGTATGTACCTGTGTGTGTGTGAGAAAATGAAAAAGAGTGGTTCTCATCTCTCCTATGGACCAAGTGTTTATCACCTATGTACTGGATATGAGTTATCTTTGCAGCTTTAAAGTCTCAAGAAGTAATAAGAGCTTTTATCAAGGGACCCTAGATGTTTTGGATCTAAGTGATAAAATACAGCACTACCTTTAGCGGTGGTGGCTGGGCCACAACTCATATTCTATATTTGACGTACACGGAGAAACATAAGCAAGCAAATCTTGCTGTTAGAGTTTTGTTTCCAATGATATACTGTATGGATGTAGATATGTATGTAGTATGTGGGGATGTGTATAATTACGTATGTATGTGTGCATATATCTATACTATATGTCTGAATGTTGATATGCCTACTCTTTTCTTCACATAGCACGTGAAATTTATTCTCCAAAATTATTTTGAAAACCTTTTCTTTTTAGACCTAGTTTCTTTAAAGGGGCGCCTTTATTAACAAAGCCCTTTCACAGGCAAAGCTAAGGTCAGTTAATTATTTGACCACTGAAATCTTTGAAGCTGCTCGAAAGCCGCTAGGAACCTGGCGGATAATGAGAGCATTAAGACATGGAGTGTGAGGAGGTCTCATCTTGAAGTGCAGCTCACATTTCCTCATGAGGCAATTTATTTTCAGGTAATTAAGTCACAGGTTGGACCAAGTTGGGGGCGGACGTGTAGACATCGATGAGGGGGGGGGGGGGGGGGGGAGTGGTGAGAAAGAGGAGGATGGAAGAAAATGAGGAGAGGAAGAGAGAGAAGAAAAAACGGCAACACATTTGCCAGCCCTCCTGACCCAAAGTGGATGTTTTTGTCTTTCGGACAAATTAAGCCCTCATTATGATGGGAGATGTAAGGCCGGCCTGGCTCTCCGCGTGGCCTCGTTCAGCCACAATAAATAGTCCTAGCCTTCGCCCGCATTCATCATATTGATTTCTCTGTAATGATATGCACAAGAAAGTAATTTCCATGTCGGCACATTGTCAGGGTGACTAATCAGATTTCAGCGAGACGACTAATTCTACACCTCAAGGAAACAGCTTGTGCTAAAGAGTCTGAATGTCCGAATGACACAAGAGGCTGCAAGCAGCCTGATCTGCTGCAGAGAGCTTCCAGCCACGGACGGGAATGCTAATTTATCCTTCATGTGAGTATTCTGTCTTGGATATGATGGTCTGTTGTTTAGAGCCTTCTGACAATTTCCGGTATCGGAGGTACATGTTATAGCGTGAGGTTACACTCCAACTTCCCAATTAAATGCACCAACTTTCCAGTTCTTCCACAAATCCCTTCACTCAAGTAGTTGGTGCTGTAAACACAGAACTAAGTGTTTCCCCTCTTGCGGCTATCGCCATACCCTAGAGAAGGACTCCCGGCCTGCTAGCTAAACTGGGCACAGTAGGTCCTTCGAGAAGTTCTGTGAGTGACAGATTTATCGCAGTCGGTACCTTCTAGCTTAGACACACCGAGAGATCCCCACGGTGGCTAATTAAGACAAAGCTTACAGTTACACTGAATATTCTTTCTGGAAAAAGCATGACTGAGTTGCCTTGTCCTGTGCTTATATGGTGGTGTTGTGTAAACATGTATTAACGATGGTCTCCTGCGTTCCTCTCAGCTACAGTACTGTATGTACTTAGTACGCCTGCCTGAGCAGTCATGTGAATGGGTTTATGTACATAGAGTGCTAACGTCTCCTTTAATTACCATGCATTCTCATGTATTTGCTAGCATGTCAGGAATGAATGTATGAATATATGCCGAGTGGAGGGCTGCATTTCATTTGTCTCACGTTTCAACTCCCACCTGCACACAACTGTGAGGGATTATTCTGGCCCCTCGGTGAAACTAGACGAGCCCTTCTCCTCATTATCACCATAAACACATTGATTTTAGCCTCTAGTTCCACAGCTCAGATCACATCTCTAAGCCGTTTCTCTCGCTGAAGGAAGGGCTGGGGCTCACTCGGTCAAAAAGAAAGTTGCATTCCCCAAACCCACGTTCCACAACCGGCATTTAAGTTGAATTACAGGATTCTATGGTTTGTTTGTGTGTGTGTGTGTGTGTGTGTGTGCGTGTGTGTGTGTGTGTGTGTGTGTGTGTGTGTGTGTGTGTGTGTGTGTGTGTGTGTGTGTGTGTGTGTGTGTGTGTGTGTGTGTATGTGATAGGAAGAGAGCGACAGAAAGAGCCAGATAAAACATTTTGAAAACCTCTGCTTAAATGGATAATATATAAATGAACCTTATTTCAGTTAATTCCTCTGTGCCTACTGTATTTGGTGAGCTTGATATACCATCCAATTTGTATTTATTTATCTACCAAAGAAAATGTTATTTAAACCAAATTAAGTCTGTGTGTTGCCTTTTTATTTTAGTAAGCTTTGTCATTAGTTGTCTATGATTAGTACCATCCGGTTTGCTCATCATTAAGTTAATTAGGTTTTTAGTCTTTTAAGCACTCATTGACAACAGGCATTATACGCTAACCCTACGTCACTTTAGACAGGTTTGATCAATACCTCTGTCAAATCAATGCTGCTGATAGCTCCTCAGAGGATGTGGAAAAATAAAACAAATGTCATTTTTTGTCCAGTTACATAACTCATGCATATTTAAAAGCAGTTAAGCGAAATCTTAATACTAAATCAATTTTCCAGCATAAAGACAGAATGTTAATCAGGATCGGCTCATTATTATTTTATGACGGGCTGCCATTTGAGAAATGTCAGTCAGCAGCCGAAAAAAAGAAGCGTGCCCACAACAAAATCAATGGCTGTCTTTACGCGTCTAAATGTTTCATTACTGTAAATACAGCAGGGGCGATATAGATTGAGGGCAGGCGAAGGGGGCTATGTGCGGTTCGGCCCTGTGGAAGGACCGCAATAAAAGCACATTGATCCCCCTGAACTCCATAATATAGAGCCAGTGCTGCAGCAAAACCTCAGCTCCAGCCCTTTGGGCCCTTCCCTAGAGGACCAGGCCAGTGACTGACCTCTGAGGCTGGCCTGCTGTTACCCAGAAGGAGGGAGGAGGCGATCCCCTTACTGACAGGACCTCCTCCTCATCCTTTGCTCAGGGAGTGTGTGTGTGTGTGTGTGTGTGTGTGTTTGTGTTTGTGTGTGTGTGTGTGTGTGTGTGTGTGTGTGTGTGTGTTTGTGTGTGTGTTTGTGCGTGCGTGTGTGTGTGTGCGTGTGTGTGTGTGTGTGTGTTACTGACAGGACCTCCTTCTCATCCTTTGCTCAGGGAGCTACAATGCGTTCTTTTCATTATGCTGTATTCCAGCAGGAAGCGAAACTGGAGAGACTGGAGGAAGCTTCATTCTATGAGTGACTGAATATTTATTTCTGTAATGTACTTAAATGTACGTGTTTCCTGTGTTTGTATCTCTTATATTCGGGCTGCATCCCATTCTTTCTGGTTCCCTCTGAACATCTCCGTTTTATCAGACTGCCAGAAACACCAGCAGAGGTCACTGTACCCAAAAGACTTGTTCGCTTTTCTTTCATTCTTCTTCTATCAAACAGTGAAGAATAGACATCCCCAATATATCTACTAATGCATATGCAAACCCTAAGACACTATACACAAAAGCACTTAGAAGGGAATACGACTGGGCTGACTGACCCTTCCTCTCACTGCATCACTTGGCAACTAATGGTGCCACTGATGAATTGGAGAGGAATTGGGAAAGATCTCTTTCTCAGCCTGTCTCACTGATGTAAAGTCGCTTAACAATTATACATGGGTACACAATCTGTCTTCAGCCATTGCCTTTTTAAGTTACCACTCCTTATCAAAAAATAAATGTTTTTTGATTAAAGTCACTTTGGATAAAAGGTCTGGTCTGCGAAATTGGTCTGCTTAATACCTGACCTTAACCTTTGACCTTTTATACAGTTACAAACAGATGCACATGTACATGAAAGTGAGATTGTGAGCCTATTGTGTTTTCTTTTCTCCTTTTTTTTTTTACTGAATTTATATTGTACCTAGACACTTCTGTCATTTGATGCAATACACATTTCTGCCTATATTCTGACACCTTTAGTCTATAGCCTGCGCCTTTTTAAATTAGCACAAAAAAATACGTTACAGACTCTTCCAGGCTGGTTTCTACTGGCCATTTGTGTGTCTGTGTGTAGCTCATGATTACCCGTATGAACTGAAGTGGCCATAAATTGGGTAAAAGCCATTTTTTACCAGCCCTTGACATTTCAGGGCCATCCGAAGTCACACCAGGCCACGAGTACAGCTGCTGTAAAAGTCCTAGAGGGAGATATGCTCAGGCAATACATATCAACCTTGCTACCCCTGTGCTCAATGAACACGTAACCCAGAAACAGACATGAAAGAACCTGTAATGTGTTAATAAGCTGTTCTATTACTCATCCAATCATACCCTTCTATAAAACACAGTGCTTTCTTATCACCCTCTTAACAGACCTCATTCAAACAGATTCTGTCGGTGTTAATACTTTGAATTGTGGTTACGAGTGAAATATTTTTAAATCAAAGGCAGCATATCTACAGTTTTGAAGATTAAGTATTGAAAGCTTTTCACTGATGTTTGTTCCTATATGAAACAATACAAACTTACCGCATGTTCTAGTTCGTCAAAGAAACCATAATAAGCAATTACACAGTTTTACAGTTGCTAAAACAGTGTTCCAATTAAAACCAGAGTTTGCCAAAAATTCTCATTAAAGACAAAAACGAATGGGAGGGTTTGTTTTTCGCGAACAGCAACCCGCCTTTTAAAAAAACTGAAATAAAATTAAAACATCAGTCCACTTTCGTATTTCATAACTTTCCATTTTTAGGTCTTTCTATCCCCCCTTGTTGTCAGACACCCCTCCATTCCCTTTCTGCTGTGTGCATGTCTGCCTGAACCCAACTTCAATTTCTTGAAATACACAAATTCATTACAGCCTACGGCATAAACAATTATCAATCACCTCTAATCCTGTGTTCTGCCAAAGGAAAGCGAGAGAGGGAATGAGAGAAGGCAATGAGAGTGGCTTCTGCATGGAAGTGGTGCCTACTTTTGTGACTAATACACTTTACTTGGCAGACGCAGCTGAACAACATTGCCGCACAGCAAATTGTTTCATGTTTAATTCTATTACATGCTGAACATTTACTCAAATATCAATTTACAGAGCATTATATTTCCCATAATTCCCACTGTCAGAAAGCTCACATCTCTCAAAGAGCTATTAACATCAAAAAGCCTGCATCTATAGTTAGATACATACACCGTTTTGTCCAGCCGAAAGCTCTACCACAGCATTATTATTATCATAGGTTATACAAAACTAGGTTTTACTCTTAAACTGAGCTCAGACCTGAGCTCTATTCAGGGCGTGATTTTTTAATTGGCTGGGTCACGGCCAGCTACAGAAGATTGGATCCTTTCCTCCAAAAGTGGACATTTTTATGCCATGCACGGACGACTAAAAAAAACCTCTGTATCCATTGTGGTCTGGACACACTTGATTGAATTGGATTTGTGTAAGGGACATTGCTAATGACTGTCCATCAAAATTACACTGAAAGTGGTCAAATGGTCAGCAAGCATATTGAACTCAGTAAGCAGAAGAGCCATATTTTTTTCCCATCGCGAAATATCTCCTGATTAGATATCAGGAAATTGATCCGTACAAATATCCATAAGTTCTAATAAAAGAGGCCTAAATGTGGGTTATTTGTAGAAACGTGACAGGCATAGCCATTGCTGTAAAGTTTGCGAGATTCCAAATGACAGAATTTGCGTAATTGAAAATGTAAAAGCTTAAGCTGTTGTGTCCTGAATGTCCAATAGGATACACATTGGATACATAGGTCTTTTAAAAGCCTTGGACATAATTGTTCTCTTAAGTTGGACACATCATACAAATATCCTACCTACAGATATTGGTCATCATATTTTAAAATAGAGTTGCCAATAGTTATTTACTTTTCATTATTTAGGTCACGTAAGTACGTTTAACTTTGCAATAGAAGTCCCAAATATTGGTTGGTTTGGCTCTTCCCCCACACTAACCCTGCCTTAGCCATTGAGTATTAAGAAGTTTAATAGATGTTCTGTAATGCCAAATATACTCACAGATTACAGTTCATTAAAAAAAACTTTAATGTATTACCACTTAATAAATAACTTATTGGAAGAAAACATTAACATGCTTTACACACACATGTTTATTTACAAACATGTGTAGATTATTACCATTACATTAACTATTCACTAATATGGCATTGTAGAGAAGAAGACCTTTAAAGAGGCATACCATTAAATTGTTAGTCTACCATGGTTGTCCTATAGCACCTTTAACCCCACTTCCACAAAAAAATGTCAGCAACCCAAACATCCTTTAAAAGACAAAACAACACCTCCCAACACCTCATACTCATTGATCTGAGTATCTCTGAGTAACAATGTTCTGAATATCTCTGACCTGTGGCCTGGATGATACAGTGATCAAAACTTTATTTGTGGGATTGCGTCAGCAATATTTTAAACAGTTTTGCCATGCTATTAGAAAATAAATCCTCATTCCACAAGAATAGTATCTTGATAGTTTTTCTATAATTGATAAAGTCAGGAAGATCATGCTGTTGCTACAAATGTGTTGTGTCAGTGATTTTTGTCTAGCATACACCAGCTGTTATTGAAGAGAAGGCAGTTCAATTCATAGTAAACTGATATGGGATCGCTTAAGCTGAATGTTATAGAGTTGACAGTGAGAGTGCTACATGAAGTTACATTGCACAGCTGGAGCCAAATGAAAGTGCAACATGATTAAATATGACTTACAATGTCCAACAAGTTCAAATTATATTGTCGTCCTGTTGTCTAGACTGAAAAGCTGTCAAAAGTAAATGCCATTTATAAAACTGAAACAGTCTGACATTGTGTGCTATACTTTCCATACTTTGGCCCCCAATAGGGAGCTGTAACTATGGTCAATCTGCTCATACAGAATTAACTGTTCAAAGGAATAGGTCCCCTGTCTGTCAGAGACCTCACGCTATACTGCTTTTTACAAGAAAAAGCCCTATGGACATGTGTCACACCTAGGGTAGAAATGACATAACAGAGCGGACAGAGTAGGTTTTACCATGTTCAACGATGGTTTTACTGTAGATTTCGAGCGGTGCAATTATCCAACCAAAAGCCTGCCATAGGCCTCTAGGTTATGATTGGAATATGGTTTGCAATATGGTATGCACGAAATATGGTGTCTAGCTAGCAACAATCCAATTTCTTTGTTCATTTTTGTGGTCCTTTTTGGCTTAGAATGTTTGAATTGTGTGCATTGAATATAGCAGCAAAAAAGAGCTCACAAACATCTTGCACTACAGTACTGTACAAGTGACACAAAACCATTTAGGGAGATGCCATATTTTGTGGTATGTTTTCAGATTGGGTTATGGGATTATTAAGTATTTATTGTTATGTGAATGCTGATGTAAGAATCTCTGCAGTCAGCTATTTCATCTATTCTGGTTCTTTCAAGTTGTAATACAGTGTTCTGTGGTTGTGACATCATCGCAATTATTTTATTCATCACTGATGAACCAATTCTGAGACCTGTAGAGATAACATGTGGTGAAGCATGCCTGATGATGACGGAACTCTCTAATTTGCATTCAACTCCTGTCGCATGTCTTTATTTCCATACACAACGTTGAGGGTACAACAACCTTCACACCCAAGCAGTCACACATGCAAATTGCAAGACTGCTGCACCATGAGAAAAAAACGAATACTGAGGTGTGTTGCAAAGAAGAGGCACATATATAGATAGACAAATAGAGGGACAAAGAAAGAAAGGAAGGGAAAGAAATAATTCAAAGCATAAACATAATTGCCCCCCCTTAACCTTCCTTCAGGCGTTATTTTTTTCTACACGCCCCATAGGCAATTGCTTACTATTGCTTACTTTGAGAGACATTACAAGCGGACGACTAAACTCTGTAGGTCTGTGTGTGTGATGCCCACCTCGGGGTATTTGTTTTGCATGCATATTGTTTAGCCTGTGTTTGTGATGTTTGTGCTCAGTTTTCTGCTGTTGTTGTGTCTTTTTTGTTTAGTTTTATTTTATATGCTCATGCATAATGCAGGCCAGCTCTATCAACAATTACAAAGATAAAGATATCAAAATGTGAATGAGAGGAGAGGAGGTCTTCCCCACCAATAACCGGCCTCTGTATAGAAATCAGTGCAGAGCGGATGGACTTTTTAATTAGTGGGCTTTGTACCCTTGCCAGAACAACAGATTGGCTGGATGGTCTTTTCATGTCACAAGGGTAGCCATAGAAACCAGAGAGGATGAGAAGAATGTGAACATCAGGCCTTGTGCAGAGTGAACCAAAGAGGAGGTAAGGTTCTGCTGTGCCCCGCGGGGACCCTGTGTACAACTTTGCAGTTGCACATGAATAGCGCAGGTGGCTCACTGGAGAGAAAAAAAGCTCAGTGATCACTCTAACCAGAGTTGACTTAGGGGTTGGCTTCATGTAGGCGTGCCATAATGTTCTTTCAGTGTGCATTTAGAAGCACTCTTAAATCTTCTGTAAATACTTATGATGTGGCTAGATGTAAATGAGGTGCATTTGCTACACGAGGAATGCTTTCAAGTACACACTTGGCGCCATGTGTACATTTATCTTATATAAGTTCCTTGCAGTGGCATCTCTGCTTACATTTCTGCTTACATTACTGAACATCCAGTAAGATGTGCAACTGCAATTGTCAGAAATGTCAGAGAAAAAGCATACAGTTTTGTACAAATGTGTTATTACTGTGTAAATACACATGTATTACTGCAAGACATTAAAATATACATTACAAAGTGTAGCAATACTCATACTCAATACAATATTCATGCCAGGATACACCAGTGTTGGTGTACATCCTCTTATCATGTTCTGGGTATATACGAAATTATTGTCTAGCAAGAAGGCCCATCTCGTGGGAGGTTTGTGATTGGTTCATACATTTCTTCTTTGTGTTTTACTGATGCTTTCTGAGAGATGTCGGAAGTGTTCCTGCTACAAGCTTAAACCTTTCTCAGATCACTACAACATTTACATACAGTTGGATTGGTTGGTTTTGACTAATCTCTCATCCACTGAAATGACATTTCAGGGATCCACTCCCTCCCATAGCTTCCCATCCATACCTCGGCATTGTGTAAATATTTCATAAATAAATAAATCAATCAATAGATAAAAACCTTCTCAGCATCCAGCCATTAGGCTGCTGCTGCAGCAGCTCCAAATCCAGTCCCACCCCCTTACCCGTCTGACCACTGTCTGCCAGCCGGGACTCACAAGCACAGTTCACCAGTCACACAAAAGCATCTAGAGGCTAGCGACAGCCTCGTCGATGACTCGTGCGAAAGTGTGCCCTCGAGAGGCTGTCGGGGTTTCCGGGCCCTGTTCCTGCAGGGGGGGCATTGAAAGCCCTTCGCCTTTTCAATTCCGAAGTCTTCAGCTGTCCGTGGCAGGAGCCCATCAGCCATAGTACCCTCCGTTTCCCTAAACCGCTCCTACCCACCACCACCCCGCAGAGACAGGACTCTTATTTGAATACAATAGACGGAGCTCTCATCTACCCCAGCTGGGTAATTTATTGTTTTTCTCTCCTCTGCACAAAAATAAGAGGCTTCGTGACTGTGAGGAGCTCGTGTCTGGAAGATGGAAAAGGAAGAACAGAAAGACTTTCCGAGGGAGGGAATGGTAAGGCGGAGATACTGCAGCTCATTTTAATGTGGCATACATTTTAACTCAGACAGGACAAGAGCCCCCAAAGCTGTCTCTGAGGCAAATTGCGGTGCAAAACTGGAAGGGCCTCCACCAGACAAGAGGAATACAGTTTTGCTTGTTTCTTCTACCCTGTCAAGTGGATGACATAAGAAGGCCATTCATTTTTGATGCAAGTTGCACGGAGAGCACAGAATATCCACAGCACAGAACAGTGAAATTTGTTTTTCTGAAGTGAACCACAAGTACGAGTCTGTCACTCTAAGTGTAACCAGTAAACACCATTGATTGAGATGGGGCGACAGTGGTTCAGGAGGTAGAGAAGTCGTTTAGTAATCAGAAGGTTGCTAGTTGGATTCCCACTGCCGAAGCGTCCTTGAGCAAGACACTGAACCCCTAATTATGCCATCAGTGTAGATGTAAAATGTACATACAAACTTGTAAGTCGCTTCGGATAAAAGCGTCTGCTAAATGACTAAATGGTAAATGGAGACACTTTTTTGTTGTCATCATCCATCAAATCGTCACCATGAGGATGTGGCTCCTTGACCACATTTAAACATGGACTACTTTTTTTTGGGGGGGGAAGTCAGGTGTTACCTGGGTGCTGCGTGCAGTGGCGTTGACGGGGTCTCATCACTTCCGGAACCACCCTTCCCACACACTCTGTCAGAGCCCTCTCTCAAGTTTCAGGAAGGCAAGGAGACGATAAATAATCAAGCTGAGGTGACTAAGAGCTGTGAGGAGAAGGAACTGTCTCCTCTTGCCTGTGGCAGGGGTAGGTGGTACTTTATAGACTTATTTGGTAACACCTTGCATCACATACAGTACATCCTGTTACACTGTGAAAATATCAGTGTAGCAGTGACACATGCAGGTTTCCAGAGTGGAACAACATTGATTGCCATAGTGGAACAACATGTTTCTAGGCTGTGCAGAGTCCAATTAGTATTATGCACAATATATTCAAAGTATGAATATTGTAGTGTAGTTCATGGTATAGTCACTCCCATATTGTCCCAAATAAGTATACAGCACATTTGTGAGTTAATGCCTTTGGTGCAGCATTTCATGTACAGTTATCTATTTAGAAAAGAACACTGTTAGTTCTCTATTAAATGAACAGGAAAGCCCATAAATGTTCAAAAAGCTTTTGTATTCATTTGGCAAAGATTATTAATCCTAAAATGGAGAGGTGGCACCCCGACAGCTCACTTCATTTAGGTGATTCAGAATTGGACCAGCGTGCCACAGGGTTCCTCAAGGGTCTGCCAGATTGGCAGCCATGATGCGTTTTAAAGCAAGTGCTGATCCATGTGCATCAGTGCCAGCGCCAGTGCAGCAAGGGCAGCTCAGCCGAGGGGACGGACTCTCCCTTTCAAGGCCCTCTGAGTGCTGCCTCCCGCCCATTAGCTAGCTGTCAAAAGCAGACAAACCTGCCGTGGTGTCCAGGCAGCTGGCAGGGGTGGGAGCTCCTCAATAACCCCTGACACGTCCCACTGCTGAGGGTAAGTGGACCCGTTGCTGTGCTGCTATGTGCCAGTGTGGCTCACCTAGGGCATTAGCGGGCGCGTGTGCTGCCTGGGCGATTTGTCCTGGAGTCACGCCGCCCTGTGTTTGCCGCCCTGTGTTGTCGCCCTGTGGTGAGACGTCTCTTTGCCTAAGCTCCATGGCTGATTAGTGTTTCATGTTATAAGGCTGACAAATAGGCTGTGCTTTTTCTGACCTTATTAACACAGAAATAATGTTAAGCCATCTAGACAAAGACATTGTGATGTTGGTGAAAATGTACAGGGAAAAGAAGATAAATCTATAATGAACATTCCTGTATGCATAGCCGCCATAGACTATCAGATAACCCACTGAAATGTTTGGTCATTCTTTAAAAAGTCTTTTTTGAAGATGTGTTCTTTTGAATTCAAAAATATTCCTTTTTGCAGACTCTATGCGTCATTGGGATTAGACGCGCTAGAATAAATGGATGAGATTATTGCCTGTGAGAAATCATTCAAAATGGCAGGTATCACCGTAATAAAGATATCAGTGTCCTCTCTCTCTCTCTCTCTCTCAGTTCTTTACGTGCTCATCTAAATATAGTGTCGGTGAGGTGTATGGGATCCACAGAGCTGGCTGAGAGCCACTGTTAATGCCAAATAGCTAGTCTGACCTTTCTCAGCCCTTGTTTTAGAGGGAGGTGTGCTCTCCCTGTCAATACTGGTTTTCATGGGCCACTTGCTTCAGCTATTTTTGTGTTAACCAGAATGAAAAAGACATTCTTCCCAGGGCTTTTAAGCCCCAGACATAAGATGAATAATCAACCTGTGATGGCAGATGGCGACACAGCAGAATGTTCCCCTTTGGTGTGTGTAATGGCTCCGTATTGATCCTCCTAGTTCTGAAGATGTTATATTAAGATAATGGTTCAGTAGAGGCAAACAGTTTTTTTGTTGAGAAGGTTCTCCCCCCTTTGATTATTGACTAGTAATGCTGTTTTTGAGTGTGGTTAACATAATCTGTAAGTGCTCTCCACACACACGAACACAAAAAAAATCTGAAGCGCATTTCTGCTGCTTTATATGATAAATGTGTGTAATGCTTTGCCAAGCTATTTGGCTGACAACCAAAAGCACCTGTGTCTACAGCTATAGCTTATTTGGATCTCACATTGTATTGTGTGTGCTTATTTGTGTATTTGTGAGTGCCAAAGTATTATGAGAGGAATGGAGGTGGGAAGAGAAAAGCCGCCAGAGAGAGAGAAGAAAGGGAAAACTACAGCGAGCCCTTTGTGAAGGAGCGATTTCGCTGATCTCGGAGGGAGGCATCTGACGTCGTCTCTCGTCCGATCAGAGGGGTTAATACTTCCTTTAATCAACGGGAGGTGTATCAGGCATTCTGGTGGCGTCCCGCTTCCCCGCTAAGAGCGACGCTACATGGCAGATGCTTTGCATATCTGACCCAACTGATCGATATGTTATTAAAGAACCGCCTCTCCAAGGCATGTCAATTAATTCCGTGCTGTCAGCCTCCACCGGTGGCTTTCACAAGGAAACGCCACCCTGGCATCCTGTTAGGATGCAGCTCCTCGAGACGCTCAGTGACCTCGGAGCATCCTGTGTTTCTCATCTTATTTCGTGCGGAAAAGATTAAGGAGCGGTGGCTTCGGGAATCTTGTTTGGGTCAAGTGAAAGCTAGAGGTATTGCCCCTTCCTGTAAATCAAATTGACAGACGTGACTGTGAAGACTCGGTAATGGAAACATAAAAACCACCCAAAAAAAGCTTCCACCTCCCCCACAACATGTAAGTATGTCATGTGTTTGCTTGAATGTTCACTGTGTGGATCACCATCGTCAAGTAGTTGTTGACTGGAAAAGTGTAATTCTCTGTTCACAGTTCAGTGAAGCTCACTGTAATTGAGCTCAATGTTTCTTTTTTGGTGTTATTCTTCCACAGTTGGAGTGTGCTAGTGTTTAATGGACTGTCTCAGAATGGGGATCAGGTTTCCACCTGGAGAGATGACCTGCCAGTCGGAAAAGCTCTTGGGTTCTGACAGGCCGGACTGTCGGGAGAGAAGCATCTCGGAAACAAGTTGAAGAGTTGACTGACATGTTATATTTGACCTGCTGTAACAAGATCAGGTCTTTTTCCCTCTCCTCTCTTTTTATTCTGGCTTTGGTTTGTTTTTGAAGCCTGCTGTTTGCTCAGTGGAAGTGACGCTCACTCAATACTTAATCAAACCCTCGCAGATGCATCTTTTGAAGCAGTGACATGACCTACACTATCATGTGCTGATTGACAGGCTACCATGTCTTGGAGACCTAAAGCGTCTACGTGCAATGCTAGATTCAATAGGCTGCCACTAC
>NC_137915.1:8636153-8643653 GCF_963457725.1 Sprattus sprattus | reverse complement strand
TACAAGGCCCTGAGCCATGCCGAGAGTGTGCCATGCTCCTTAAACACCCCCCCTCCCCCTCAGCCCCCCACTCACATTAGAATTGGGGTCAATTGAGATGTAATGAAGGCAAAGTGGAAATTCAGCAGTGGAATTGTCTCCAGGCCTTGACCAGAAAGTTTTCGAGAGCGAAACCTAAGAAAAGTCTGGGTGTGTGTGCGGTAGTTTGTGTAGATGTTTGTTTTAAAGGTCAGCTGTGTGTTTGGTGGTGGTGGGGGGGGGGGGGGGGGGGGGATCAATCGGAATTTTAATTAACAATTTTAATTTGAACGTAATTAATTGGTCATTTATCTCCTGCTTAGAAGGAGCACGTGCATATGAATGTTTTGAGTGGCTTTTTTCATGTGAGGGGAACGTGTTAACAACGTTACTAAAAATGTCACAAGTGTAAGGTTCCTGGTTGCCAGTAACCCAGTGTGTCTGGCTCAGTCTATCACCTTTTGAAACAGTTATTACTGGTGACACTATACAGAAAAGTTAAATGAACCTTTCTGTCAATGGAATCAGAAATAGGAAAGAAAAAAAAAACATTCCATATGTTTTACTTAGCGGGCCTTAAAGTTCCGAATCCAAACAGTTGGCTTGTGAAAGAGCTGACGGAGCCAGTTTCCTCGACGGGCTTTCCCAGGAAAAGCAGAGGCAGGCAATAATCTAACTATAATTAAGGGGAATAAACCATGTCACACCACCATTAGACCAAATAGCTGGCAACCAATCAACTATGACATTAATGGTAGAAATGAACTCCGGCTTTATAAATCAGGGGTTTTGTAATAAGGAAACCACAGAAACCTATTTTAGGATTTCATTCAGACTCTTTCTCTCTCTCTCTTTCTCTTTCTCTCTCTCTTTTTCTCTACCATTGTACCTTATTTTCACTGAAATTGGCTGCGATAAATATTGCCGTGTAATTAACGACATAAATGATTTTGCATTGTTGAGGGAAATATTCCAGACAGTTGTGTTGGTACTGCATGAGCTATAATCCATAATCGCAGCAATAATTCACAATACACACAATGGCATGAGTGCCTTGGCAACATATTTGCATTACCTGGAGGAAAATGTGGGTGAGTGAAGCTGTATTATACTGTGATTCTGACTTGAGCTCCTGACTTCTCATTCCAAATAATAATGTCTCAGATATAATCAAACCAGACACAAAATGAAGATCCGCAGACAGCGTAAACCATGAACATTGGAAGAAGACATATGACTTTACGAAACCTTCACTTATGTTGTATTGAAACCTGCCGTTTTTAGACGTGTTAAATTAGTGTTGGTGGTGCATTTATTCCCTGACACTACTGAAATCCCTCCTTCCTATGGCACGTTGAACCACAAAGCTAGTTTATTCTATGCATTCTTTTTTTTTTTTATACAAGCCTACTCTTTGTACGCACAAATTGTAAATGGGTCTGTCATCTGATTCATCCTGTACACATTGACTGAATAAGTTAAGACAGCCTTTGCAAATATATTGGCCTGATTTGAATACACCTTTTACGCAGGGTTATTGACGTCTATATCTTCAGTTCAAATTTTCTTGGGTAAACAAAAAGTGGCAAATACTATTTTGAAGGTGTCCATATCAAGGCTCATACACTCTTGTACAGTATCTTGGACTTAGCTTAGGCTATTTAAGATGCAAAAAGTATAAGGGATTGATTGTCCTGAGAAGACATGCCCTCAAATATGTTAGCAGTTGGCTGTAGGTTGCTTCCTGGAGTGAGATTTAATAAGTTAAAATGGGACGTCCCTTCCCATCTTCTCCCTGTCAGTGCTGTGCAAGCGGGAACTCTTAAAGGGGACGGTGTCGTTTAATTTACAGCGTAACCCATTCAACGCTAATCTGATTAAATCTTTCTGGTGCGAGACCAAAATCTAACATAACATCAAACAGCACTCTGGCAATATTTATACCACACTTACTATCATGATTATCCACTCTCATTTTAAAAGTTATTTGTCTGAATCAGGCTTTGGCATCTCGAATAATGCAGGCTTCAGCAACTACAGTAATATAGAGAGTAATGGGGACGAGAGGTAGGGGGTCTACTGTACTTCCAAGAGCTTTACTCAGCAGATTATCATGGCAGCAGTGATTCTTAATGGAAATCATGGAGCTCTCCCAACACCTCTGCTCTCGCGCACATTCATTTGAAAGTTTTTACAGGCCTTCACCCTGGTGCAAGGTGCATTGATTCCATAGCAGGTGTGTGCTACTGAAAGGAACCAGGCTATTAATGATTTAAAGATGCAGACTGGATCGGAAAAACACACTGGCTTTGAGAGAATTCAGCATGAGCTTTAGAATTCAAAAATGTGGTTATTTTCTGCCTTTGTCAAAGACAGTGTTCTTATAATTCAACATAATTCAAATTCAGCAAGTCATGCATTTGGCAGTCTACCAATTTGTCACCCAGCTTCAGCATTGTTGCAGCCAAAGCCTGTATGCTTGTCATATTAATGAGTGCATTGAAATGGTTATTGTAAAAATCTGAGTTTGCCACAGCCAAGCTAAACACTATGATACCTGAGTTATCTTGACTGAGGTCACTGAGGTAGACTATACGTAATGTATCTGTCTTCTTATGTAGTTGTAAACATTGGCATAGCTTACATAAAACAATCCCTATCTTTGTTATTCTGGAGTTTTATACAATGTAATAAGGCTAAGGCAGCAGTTGTAAAAGTTAATGAAATGGATGTTCCAACCAGAGAGTACTGAAGACCTGAAATAAAGTCATAAAATGAATACATAATAAACGTGCGATACAAACGATAGGGATATATTCAAGGCCTATCCAATGACAGCTGTCTTTTATAGATATAAAGTATAGAGCATGCTTTCATTAAACTGTGTCTTCTGTGTTATTTGTGAGCAAAAGGAATGAATAACAGCACAAAATGTCCTGAGGTTCATAGCACTAAATAGATTTAGGCACTGAACATGTTTGAAATGATCAATGTGATGTGTGGCAGCAACTGGAAATGAAATTAATTTGTACACATTTTTGGCCTTATGGCGCCTAATGGAATCAGATTTACAGAATAGAGCTTTAGTCACGTACCTTCAGATCCACTGAACTGGCCCATATTTCAAGCACTTGTGCTCAACAATGTTAACCTTTTTCATTTTGCTAAGGCAAAAGAAATGAAAGCACAAGAGTGGCCACTTGAGAAGTTTCCCAAATGAAGCAAAGAGCCAAGATAAAGATGTCTGAAATATGACGGCTAAAAAAAAAAATCCTTCAGTGTCTAGACATGATTCAATATTAAATGTAATAAAATCGTCTACCAAGGATCAGCAATTGGGTTTGATACAAAAGCTGAAAAATGGTGAAACCTGAAAACAGACGGGGTTAAAATATGGAGCTTAATGAACGTAGGAATGAGAAAGGTCCCTGCTCCTCTCTGTTTAATAAAATCATAGACATCATCCTTCAGTGTCCTACAATCTGTGTTAAATTCATCATCCTCCAATTCTGTTGTCATGGAGAAATCAAAACAACAAAAAGGTATGCCTGTCCTCTGACCATGGCCATATTGTGGTATCTTTGTTAAGTTTTTCTCCATCTGAAAAAATGTCATTTTCTTGAACATCTTCTTAAGTATTTTCTCCCACAAAGAAATGATTAGAGTATTGGACAAGGATCGAAATCAGAAAAACTGCCTTGTTTGTACTATGGCTTAGAGGGAAAAACAATAGACGGATATAGAGACACAGGGAGAGAGAGAGAGAGAGAGAGAGAGAGAGAGTGAAAATAGGTAAAGAAAAAGACAGCGAGAAGGAGAGAGCAAGAAGAGCACACACTGACACCGGCCTGGATGGCATTATTAACCGAGATCAAATCCAAACATTATTCCACCAGCAGGCATTTCTTGATTGAGTATTGACAGCGTGCAATTACTCTCTCAAGCGCTGATTGACTTCTTGTTAGGGGATGTCTGATGAAGGATTCACTGAGCTGATTCCAGGCTAACGTCTTGCTGCACAGCAAGTGCTTTGCAAGGTCAAATCTCAGCAACCCGCCCTGATTACAGAAAAGGGCCTGCTTAATCACGCCGTGACGCAGTGTTTCTCTATCTGAGGCATGTGCGGTCTGCCTGGGCCGTGACGCAGTCTTTCTCCATCTGAGGCATGTGTAGTCTGCCTTGGCACCTGGTACATATAGCAGGCATTAATATTTCATGTGTGTGTGTATATGTGAGCAGCGATGAATTTGGCTATAGGAAAAATTTGAGTGTTTGTGTTTGTGTGTGTGTGAGTGTGTGTGTGTGTGTGTGTGTGTGTGTGTGTGTGTGTGCGTGTGTGTGTGTGTGTGTGTGTGTGTGTGTGTGAGAGTGTGATAAGTACTGTTCAAAGCACCTCTTGAGAGTTTTGATGCCACACAGTTGCATTACATTTGGTGCACCCCTTTGTCCTCCATTCTTCTTTGCACAATTGCTGAGCTTCCCGAAAAGCAATGCCTGATACAAACACCGGGAGAAAGGGCCTGTATTCTGTCTGTTGGCCCTATAGGTGTCTGTGTTTGTCTTGGCCGGGGATTTCAACCCTGTGTGTTTAAACATACTGCTGTGTTTACTATAGGGGCTTCAATGGCCACTCGTCAGGAGGGAAATCTTTCACATGTCCAGTAATGGTATGGTACCCTGCACTGGCTTTGTGACTGAAATACATTCATGAAAAGCATTTACAGTGAGGGAATGAATTGTGCATGATATTTAATGCATCCCTTGAGATGTGGGATTTGTATGGAGACATAAGGCATGGAAATTGGACGGTTTTCCTCACTTGGTGCATACTAAAGAAAGCTACATTTGCTGAATTCTACACAA
This sequence comes from Sprattus sprattus, assembly GCF_963457725.1. Classification (NCBI taxonomy): domain Eukaryota; kingdom Metazoa; phylum Chordata; class Actinopteri; order Clupeiformes; family Clupeidae; genus Sprattus; species Sprattus sprattus. Next base: position 8,638,772 of record NC_137915.1, on the reverse strand, counting down.
ACAAAGAGAAGGCACAGCGCTGTGTTGCCGAGGTCCCAGTGGGCACACCACCACCCCCTCCTCTCTTCTTCTTCTCTCTCTCTGCTTTCTTGTTCCTCCTTCCTTTTTTTTTCATTTCGTCCTTTTTTTTTTCCTCTGCAGTTCGTCACCTGGAAGCTTCTCCTCAGACACCTTGTCTTCTGTGGCGGTGGAGTGAGATGTTTTGAGGGATGCCCTGCGGCGCTGGCTGCTCCCGGCCCAGTGCTCTCCATCTCACACACACACATACCAGCCCTGCCGGCCTCGGCTGGATTCAAGAGAGAGGGCCTTGTCTGGCACTTCAAAAAAAACAAAATAGAATAAGGAAAAAAAATGAAATCAACCACAGAACAAATTTGAAATAACCCAACTTTCCAAAAGATGGAGTCCAATGCGAGGACCTTCAAGTCCTCCCTGCTCTTTGTCCAGACACAAAGACAGCCTCAGCCACTCTCCAGGGGGGTCAGGGGCAGCAGGAGGTGGATAGGACGAGAGAGACATTGTGCTTTGAAAGAGCAAATAGTTGAGAGAGACCGATATAGTTCAATATATTTTACAACGCACACCAAGGATCCGCTTAGGTTTACTTCAGGGCAGTGTCCATCTGGCTTCATGAGATCTTCAGGCCTTTGTGACAACTGAGTAGCCATCTATTGAGGTTGATTCCAGGAGGATCAAGCTGTGATGTCAGTTACTGTCAAAGGACATATTTTTTTGTTGACATGATGCAATGTTGTGTTGCTTACTGGATTAAAATGACATACAACATTATGTCAAATGCCATTAGGTATAGAACATTGAAAAGTGGTGTCTGTTGATATATGTAGCTTATGGTTAGGTTTCGGTGATGTTTTTGTTTAATTTAGAAATGGTGACCAGGTATTTTCAAAAGCTGGCATTTGCCTCCCTCTATGGGCGTTGTGTTTTTCTATTGCAATGTATTGGGCGATTAGATTTTTCCAGTGGTTGATGTGTTTTTGCAGATTTGTTCCCAATAATCGGGGTTGGGAGTGCAGGCCAAGTCATTTTCCCACTTGGTTGTTGGGAGTGTGATTGTTGTTTTTAGGTTTGTAATTATTGTATATAGTTGGGAGGTAAATTTTTTGAAGTTATTAGTTTTCATGAGATTTTCTATAAGTTCAGAAGGTTGAAATGTGTTGTTGGTTAGTCTAGTTTTATCTTTACTTTTATGCTTAAGCTGCTGATATTCAATAAACTGCTCTCTCCCAACCCCATATTTCTGGGTCAGTGTGTTGAATGACATTAATTGGTGGTTCTCAAACAGGTGGTGAAGATGTGTGATTCCTTTTTGTGCTCACATGGAAAAGTGAAACGGTTGGTTCTGTAATGTGAAAGCTAGGTTGTGCCAGAGTGGGGTGTACTTGTTTAGTGCCAGTCATGATTTTGTGATTTGGTTCGTTTCCCACCAGGCCGCCAGAGTTAAGTTGATGGTAATGAGCTGGCAGAAGTTGGATTTATTTATTGATTGTGAGAGGAAGGGAAGGTATGCAATTGGAATATTTGTACATTGGTTTTGTTCCAGTTCCAGCCATGGGTAGTTGTGCTTTTGTATATTCATCCATTTGACTAAGTTATCCATTCATCCATATTCATCCATTTGACTAAGTATGTAAAGACATTTAATGGATGTCATTTAAATAATTTTTCATTATGTTCCAGTCACCTTAAAGGCACCCAGTGCAACTTTATAGGCTTGAGACTCGAAAAATAAACATTCAATTTCTAGTCTTTTTTCAATAACTCCATACCTTTACATATCGACATTCAAGGAGCAAAGATGAGACGTCGTTGTGTGGTGAGTCACCTTTAATGCCTATATGCAGGTATTCTGGGTTGGAGCATACTGCAGAGAATGGAGTACACGACACATTGTACCTGTACTGTGGCTTTGGTTCACCGTGGGCTGAAGGGGAGGAGGAAGAGAAGAAAAGCGAAGGATTTTAATCACAGCCACAAGCAATCCACCACATCTTACATCTTCACACTCAAAGCCTTTCCTCCCCCGTCTGTCCCCATGGCCAATCACCATACTTATTCCCCCCCTTTGGTTTCCAGTATCAGTGGTGTGGAAAAACCCAATCCTTGTGTTCAGCATGGAACCTCAAAATGTTTCAGGGACCAGACATGTCAGCTCCGTTGTGGGTGTGTTGACAGCCATCCTTGTAAGGCCCTCTCTGACACACATACGCAACCGCCACTTTTTTCTTCCTTCTCCAGCCCCACCCCAAGTCACTTCTTACACTTCATATGTGCTTTTGAGAGGGGGGAGAAAAAAAAACACACGTCAAGCTGAAAATGTTCACCAGCGTGTAAAATTCTCTGAGTGGGTGCGATGGTGGGTGCTGAGGACGGATAGATAGATAGAGAGATGTGACAGGCTCTTTCAATGCGTCTCAGCAAGCAGCTTCTTTTTCTGTGTCAGTGCTTTAGCGTTTATCATCTGTATCTATAATTGAGTTGACCAGAGTGATGAGGGATAGTTTTTATGGAAAAAGTTAGTTTTCTTTTTTTTTTTAAAGCTTTTTTTTTTCTCGCAAAGAGTGTGTTTGATGTAGTCTGTTTGAGTTACAGGAGAATACA
>NC_137915.1:8513653-8633653 GCF_963457725.1 Sprattus sprattus | reverse complement strand
AAGAATGTGGCTGGTGTGTTAGACGTGCATCAGCCAGCTGGCTTTTACCACTGGGGTTAGAGGAGGTTGAGGTCAGTGGTACTTGTGTCGAGAAATGGTCATTGCAATGCTCATAGTTCAATGGTTTGACTACTTAACTAGTAGGAGGTTGAGGTCAGTGGTACTTGTGTCGAGAAATTGTCATTGCAATGGTCATAGTTCAATGGTTTAACTACCTAACTAGTACAGCTAGTTTTATGATAATGGTTCCATTGAGATTTGCAAAGGTGGTGAAGATCGGAATGGATTAGGTATTTATAGATCAGTATCAGTAGGGAAGTCCATGTATGGATTTTGTTAAGTTCTAAAGACAGCTGAAGGAAAACATTAGGCTGGAAGGTTTAAAAGTGGCAAAACATGATGGGACAGCAAAATGCTTTAGAGTGGTAAATATTGATTAAAATGAATCTGACTCCATTCAATTATTAAATTACCAATATTACTAAGCAGTTTATTAGCCAGCTGTTAGATGTAATGGCATAGTATACGAGGGGTTTTATTAATGGTTAATGGTTAACAATCTATTAAAACAATAAACGGTAAGCTTACATTTTACAAGATTTTTTACAACTGCAACTGTAAATGCTAACAACTAATTAAACAGGCTGGATGCCAATTAGACCAAACATACTTGAATGACCATATAAATTTGAAACACCTGAATGCATGAGATTGAAACAACATAAACCCAAACCCGGGAAGAATGAGTTTAAGAAATGGTGAAGGAGAGACAAGCAGACAGAGTGATAAAGTAGGAGAGCAGAGGAAGAGAGGATCCCCAAGCTCAAATATGGGAGAAGAGAAGAAAGAGAGGAGCCAAATAATCGAATGCACCGGTTCTCAAACGTTTCACCGTGAGTACAACCTCAGAAAATATTTGGCATTCAAAGTACCACCATTGTAACTATCATTCACCTTCGGTAGCATGCCGCGCGATAGGAACTAAGTGTTATTACCTCACTTTAATGCCTGATCAGGAGAATGAGCATGGCTCAGATAAATAACAAACTTAAATTATAGGGATCTAGTTGTTTTAATGATTTTTTTATATACTGTATTTATTGATTAATATCCTAGTCATAAAAAATGGGAAAACTGTCTGAGTGCCACCAAAAGGGAGCCGCGTACCACCATTGGTACACGTACCACAGTTTTGAGAACCACTGCTCTAATGTGTTTTGGTTTTATACCTCAAACAACATTGCTATGCATTTGCCACAAGCCAGTACCTTAAGGCCACATTCTGCTCCTGATGCCCTAAGATAACATTATCCTCCCAGCATTGATTAGTTAATCCCAAGGGGGGGGGTGGATTATACAGAGAACCAAAATGAGCCTCGAGTCAAACTATACAGCTATGGCAGGTACTTCAGATTGCAGTGAAACGGAGGTCATACTGCTGCCCACATCATGAGGATCAGTTCAGGGCCAAACATGAATACTCTACATTCATAGACATAAATGAAGAGTAATTAGTATACACAGTAGAGTAAAACAAATTTGCACATAGCTTGGAAATCACAAGCATTGTGAGATTCTCGTTGTGACAGTGGGGGGAAAACTGAAGCAAGTGTCCAGATTCTAAAGGAATGCAGGATGTGGTAGTTAGTGTGAACGGGCCATAGTGTGCCTGGTAGCATCCAATGCATGAGGGTTGCCGTGGATTCAAACGGTCCATGTTGAGAAGCTGACCGTTGACATTTGACCCCCTGGACAGACACTATGAATGTCCATTTTTTAGGATTAAATCACTGAAACTCAGAGTGAATAGTGCCTTGCAAAGTGAACAGTGCCAGCAGTGATGGACACATTTGGTCCTCACCGCATACAGAAGGCTGTTTTGCTTTGGGATGGAGAAGGAGGCTGAGTAAGCTGTACAAACCTTTGTCTTCAACATCTCCGATGCCCTTTAAAAGTCAACACATCTGGGTGGAATTTACCTTGTTAGCATCTTTCTCTTCCTTTCTGGCAGTTGATATAATGGTTGCCTAAAATAGCAGACACAGCACTTGAGCTGCCCAGCACTAATGGAATACAACAATATCTTGTCTGAGATTAGGTGCTGACCATGGAGTCCTCGCTGTCTGGCGGTGGCCTATATTTCCCAGGAAAATATTATTAATTAAACCCCTTCACCATCTTAAATCTCGAAGTGTACTCATCTTCTCCCCCTGGGCTCCTCCTCTTCCCGATGAAAACGTCTCTGTACAGCTATCACGCTAGGAGGGAAAAGAAAAAAAAAATGTGGTTATCATTTAAAAAATATCCCAACGCATCTCCTAATACAAAACAACAGTGTGAGAAAAGGTACGTCTGTCTCCGCCCCTGTCCCCTATGTTTCTGGATTTCTGTGTAATTCCTACCTGATTAGATATGGCCGCTGTGTGCTTTCAGAGAGCACAGCCTCGTGGTTAGACATGGGAGGGCGGTCATATGTAAGCGTTTAGCAGTGCAGTGCTATCATGTGTGCCCCCATCCCCATCACTCAGCTACCATGGAGACGTGCGGCCAGGGAGGGGGGTCTGAAATGAGCGTTCCCACACAGCTGTGGGATTGGTAATAATTACGGCAAGGCTCTTCTTTTTTTTTCGCAGGCTTCACACCCGGCGGAAGTTTTGTTTCATTCACTCTGACGTTCCCCCCCACCACCAACCCTCCGTGAGTGATCAGTGCCTCGGCGCCCCGAGTCGGCGGCTGAGGGAGTCGTCACAGAGACGCCCCATTTGTCTTAGTTGGAGCGTCATTGTGCATGCAGGCGTCAGCCCGTTGTTATTGTCCCAGGGACACATCAGAATAATGGATCCTCCGCCGGGTCTATCTCAAATCTCTAATGAAATTCACAGGAGCTGATTGAATCACGACGGCGGACGTCTATTTAAAAGGGGGGAAGAGGATTGCGCGAGTGGCCGCCGGGAGGGTAGAAATCACCTGAAAGGTGAGGAGAGGTGGCTCGACAATCACCAGCGATAATGATGAGGTTAAAAGTACAAGGGTTTAGGCATACTGATGTGACTGTAAACATGCAAGCATTCACACCTGCGCCAGCACACACACACTAACAACCCCTTCCCCCCCTCCACACACACACACACACACACAATCATTTGATGCTATGAGATGTCTCTCTCTCTGTCTCCTGTCTCAAATATGCACACACACACACAGCTATCTCCTCCACTTCAATGCAGAATGGCGATCTGCTTTCAGCTGTGACTATTTGCCTGCATTATATTGAAACTGTCACGACTTTCATAGTGTGACTTCACAGTGACAGACAATCCATGTTGTTTAGATCCATGGTTTTAGATTCCTGAATGATCCCTGATACATTTTCCTTTTCACTTTGCCCAGTCCCCCCCCCCCCCCCCCCCCCTCCCGCCAACCCACTTTTACTTGTTGGAATTGAATTGCAAAGGCCTGCTTATAATTTGACTTTAGACACAACCAATTTCTCCTTCACCACTTCTGCAGCTTGGGCTGCTGTAATGGACATCAGGTCCAGAGATGTGGATTGGCAGGGAGTGACATGGCTAACAGGAGCCTCAAATTAGACATGCCAAAAGGGGAGAACCTGTCAGTGGGTAAATGTGTCTGACATGCTCCGGGAGTAATGTGTCTGTGGACTGGAAGGGTAAGTGTGCTCTCAGCTCGGAGGCACTGCCAGGTAGATGGAACACACACACACACACACACACAGACACACACACACACACATGCACAGTAACATGCGCACACATACCCACATGCACCAAGTTACATGTATAGTTGCACAGACTCAGTAATTAACACTTAAAACACATGTATTGTACAAACACACACACTCACAGATAGCCTCATAAATACAGTTGGCAAGCAATAGAGACCCATTCGTTTTTAACGTAACTTTTGGCCCACGTCGATGCCAAAATGTAGACCACGATTCTATCTTTTGAGTGTCAGGTCCATAGAAGTGTCATTGATATGCTTTAAACTATTGCTAAATAATGTTTTGTTTTCACTGTTTTGATGTGACCATGTTTAATGCCATAAATGTTCTCCAGTTAAGGCTTTACCTAATAAGGTTAGCTAGTCCTTAACAAGCTAACGTTAGCTTACACTAGATTGAAAAGTACAGGGCATTTAGCATAGAATTAAGGCAATCTTCCACCAAGTATACACAATGTTGGGATACTAATTCTTCCTTAAAGTGTCCAGTTTAGCTAGGTATGGTAGTTTCTCATCAGGTGTTATATTACAGAACTCCATGTTTATGGCCTCCATGGGATTTTGTAGTCTTTTCCCATACACCCGGGCACACCCCACTGGATATATGCAAAACATGTGCTTCTTCCCCCGACCACCATGACATGCAGCGCCCAAAGTTATTTTAAATTCAAGTGTTTCAATGCCAATGATCTATTCTTCAGTTTAGCTTTTTTATTTAATGACAATTTAGTTATTTTCAATGCCAAACTTAAAGTCTCTGTCTTAGCTCCATGAAAAACTACTGCCTCAAACGGCGGCGCATATGCTCTTTAGAGTGAGGTTAAGGTGTGGTCATAGACACTACGTACAGAGACAGTGCGATAATTGAATTAGTGAAACGTTTGGTTAAAGCCGACCAATAGTTTTGCCTAATAATCCCTTTAAACTGAATGTGTCAGACGAGATTACAACGTAAAATGGCAATATCGCCGCGGGTTCTGGACAGATTAGTAGGAGTCAATGATGCTCTTTCTTCTGTTTTTCTAAACAATTAAATGAGTTGACACATAATTGTAGCTAGTGTTGTGTCTGAAAAAAACAGCTGAAGATCTGAAGATCTGAAGTGCCTTCCTGTCCAGCAATGGAGGTTGTTCAAGAGGCAGTGAGACAGTTTCATGAGACAGTTGCTGTGGCCAATCGGAATTAGTTTCACTTTCAGTTCCCGGTCTCATCACATCAGCCTGTCCAAGTGCAGCTACTATGGCTTTCACCCTGAGTTGCTGCATGTTCACCAGAGACAAAAAAAGACTACACTTGTCAGACATGTTTCAAAATGCCAAAGCCCTGTCCCTTTGAACTGACTGTTAATCAGGTTATGGGATTTTGAGCCTATAAAAAAAGAACGAGTTTCACTCACTTAGATTCCATGACAAGATAATGTTATTTTTATCTAGACCAATAGAACACCTTCATTCTTGAGAATTAATTAGGTCTAGGCCTCATTTCAGCATAGACTTACTGTAAAATGTCCAAACATACATAACATGAAATACATATTAAATGTAATGATCTAAATCCATGTAATGTAATATGTAACTTTGAGCCAGGCACTGAAAAATGTAAAACTTATGTCTTTTCTGAGATGTTAAATGTTTCAGCACACATTCTGATACTCGCTGTGATGTGACTAGTGAGCGCTGGAGGGGTCACCTCTGTTCTCTGTAGAATTAAAAGTTTTCATATGAAAACCCCGGCTTTTCTTAGTAGGAGAGCTACTTCCACCTCCACGTTACATCCCACATTCAGCCTCTGCAAATGTTTTAATTCATCGGCAGAGTTTAAGGAAACTTCCCCGAGGCCATTTATGCCCCCGAGTTTCCACCCCCAAACAATGGCCCATATAGTGTACAGTCAAGTAACAAATGTGCTCTGACAGTTTGTTAACTCAAAACGAGAGTTGCCCCTGAACTTTGTGTTTTTTTTATCATTATTTTGTACTCCCAAAGTAAATCATCAGAAAAGTTCACTGATTGCTAATGAAATCGCTCATTACTCACCCAGGCTCCCAGGGAGTGCAGCTGCTAAATTGTCACGGGAATCCATATTATTTATGCTAATACACACCTTTCTGAAAGGTTTTCATCACATGTGTAGTTGTTGAGGCTGCCATTCACAGCTTTCATAATTGCACACAAATCCTCCAAGGCAAGATGACTCAAAAGTGTGAAATACACAAGAGAAAGTAAAATAATATATATGATATATACACTGTATATCTGTTATTTACGCGCATATCGCAACTTTCACTTGCTCCCGCAATTTCATTTCCGGCCGCAACTATCACAAAAAAAGCCCGCGAAATCCTGGGGGGGCTGATAAACAATACATACATATATACATACGTACATACGTACATACATACATACATACATATATACATACATACATACATACATACATACATACATACATACATACATACATACATACATACGTACACAGGGAGAGATAGATAGTGTGAGAGTTGTCTGCATGAAACCTAACCTAAAGTGCTGCTTCATGCAAGCAGGAGCTGAGTAGTTGGCTCTGTGTAGTCCATCAATACGGTATAGATTGTTCACTCAGACTCTGTCTGCTCCACTGAAAATATACACATTTTTACCCTCTCAGTTTGCTATATCATTCATTTCTGCTGGCCTATTATCTGATTTGGGCTGTTACTTTTAGTAGCAATTTTATCTTCAGTCAATGTGAACTATTGTATTATGTGTCAACAATGTGGACGGCTAAGAGGAAACTGACTGTACGGTTATCGACGTTGCTCTTGCAGTTGTTCTCTTTCTCTTCATTTAAAAAGCGTTGCCTGAAATGGGGCAAAAAAAATGGGATCCCTGCTGCTGGTTGAATTTCAGGGAGAGCAGCGGAGGTAGCGCAGCCAAGATGTGGAAACACTGGAAGTTTTATTGCTGTATTGATGAGAGAATGGATGCATTCACAACAAATGATTGCTTTGAATTTAATTAAGAGGACTCTTCAAGGGCATTCTTGTGGTCTGAGCAAGAGAGAGAGAGAGAGAGAGAGAGAGAGAGAAAGAGACAGAGAGGGAGAGGGAGTGAGTGAAGGAGAAGAAAAACGGGATGGAAATAAAGGGGGGGGGGGGGGGGTTTGATGTGCAGATGGTCGGTGGCATTCTCCTCTTGAAAAGCGTGGTATCCCGAGCTGTTGATTGATAACACGTTGTCCACGGGAGCAGAAGAGGTTCATCTGTGAACCGGCTCAGGTTTCAATTACTACTGACTCCCGGCACCTTCCCCCTTTTGCAGAATCAGTTAAGACAGCGCCGGGAGGACTGGAACCAGTTCAAAGGAAGCGCGGGATTACAGGCGTTTAAAGTTCGCCATTACTGGGCGGCGTGCAAGCAGCAGAACCAGAAGCTGCCTCCTCCTTTATCGCCAACTTGCTATCCTCCATCATCCCTCTCTATTTCTCTTTCTCTCTCTCGCTCTCATTTAGTACTGTCTGTTTGAGTTGAAGAAAGGCTTACATGGCTGCCGTCTGCCTCTCATTGCAGCAAAATGTTATGAAGTTTCAAGCTCCGGAAAACAACAACAAATCAATTAAGGGAGGTAGATTGAGACGAGAAGAACGTTCAATATACAGTATGTGCCTTGTGCTACTCTCACCAGGCAGAGTGGGAGTCAGGAGTTTGACCTTGTAAAAAAACTGCAAGCCTGATCAACAGATCTAAAATTCCTTCAGCTTCTGATTTATCTATCCATATGATGTTAGCATGGATGTTTAAATTAAAAGACGTACATTATTCAAACCAGTGAGTCATTTTGAATAATGTTTTCACGACATATACATTATTTTGCCCATTAAAAATGGTAATATGTAAATAAACTTGTGCCGCTCTCCCTTTACTGAGCAAGCCAACACTATAGCTTTTCTCCATTTTTTTTCTATTTATCAGTTTTTTTCCTTGTATTTCAGGATGTCCCTGTGGCAGAGGCATCCGACTGGGAGTCTGTCAATGCCCAAACTGGATTAAGTCATCGGTTCATCTCTGGGTGATGGCGCCAGGCCTAACAAGTGTTAATGCCCTCTGGATTCATCAAGTGTTTCAGGCTTTGCCCCAGGTCCAAGGTCGAGCCTGCCATCCATTCTTTAAGACTCGGGCTGTCGCTGTGATGGATGAGGTCACTCAATGTTCTCCTTCCCTCATTCCCTCCCTCTCCATGTCTCTACTGCCCTCTCTCTTTCTCTCTTCCTCTCTCTCTTTCTCTCTCTCTCTCTTTCTCTCTCTCTCTTTCTTACAGTCTCCCTTGGCCTCATGTGAACTCCAGACTGTCTGAACTTGCCTCCTGGGTGTGGATTGAGAGGATTATCTGATTTAGAGACCTCACTGGTTTTTTTTTTAATAGAAAAGATCTAGTGAAGTGGTTGAGGAACTGCGCTTGTAAGGACTGGCAGCACACCGCTGAATTCAAATATGAACTTAATAGGTCCGCCGTAATATTCTTTTCTATTGTGTTTACAAGGAATGCTTCAAAGAGCTCTTACCATTCCTTTGATAGCGACTGTTGTGAAATGCAAGTCATCGATAATTAAACTGGCAGTTGCCGTGAAGACATAATCTTGCCTATCCTCTCTCTTCTCTCCTGCTCTTCCCTCTCCTTGTGGCGCTGTGAAATTCTTGCTCGATCATTATTCATGTCAGACGCCTAGCAGGCCTGCTACCGAACAGCCGAGCTTGTTATCTGATCCTTCGTGGCAGTATCATTTTTATGAGGCCTGATAATAAATGAAGAGAGTCAATCAATCACTCAGACTCCTGAAAGGGGCCTCTTCAAGTGTCTCACAATGAAGCTTGCCTCACCCCAGTAATCGCTGCTGGACAGAGGGAAAAAAAACCTAGAGGTGCTGAAGGAGGTTGACAAGTCAGTGGCACAGGAAGAAGAAGCTAGACATTTGATGCAGTAGGAGAATAAGCAAACAGAGAAGAAGAAATAAAGTTCTAAAGGCATCAGAGATGTTTCCGTATGGGGGACGGGGTGGGGGGTTGGGGGGAGGACTTCAGGCTCTGTTGCGGTGAAGCAGAATGGCTCCAGGCAGTGAAAGGACGTGGCACATAAGTAGTCTGAATTGATGGCTTTTACACACTTTCATTTTATGGAGCTAGGGATCAAACCCCGCTAAATTTGAGTTATTAGGATCAAGTGGCAGCCCTCCCTCTCCCTCTCCCTCTCCCTCTATCTCTCACCCTCTCTCTCTCCCTCTCTCTCTCTCTCTCCCTCTCTCTCTCCCTCTCTCTCTCTCTCTCTCTCTCTCTCTTTCTCTCCCTCTCTCTCTCTCTCTCTGCAGCGGCGGGCATCGTGGGTGCTCGGCCAGCCATCATCTCTTTCCACTCACACCACCTGGTGTCAGTGTTGGGCGTGGGGATGTGCGCGGAACTGTGGAGAGATGGATGGGGTGAGAGAGGAGAGATGAAGGGGAATTATTATGTCGGAGAAAAGAGGAGCAGGGCACTGACTTGTAGCACTAACACCGGTTGCGTGTACTGATAAATAATTGACGTGCGGCGGGTTTGCAGAAAGGGATTATTATTTTTTTTCCCCTCTCCCTTCCTCCGGTTTTGTTTACACCCTCCATGTTTGTGGATGGTAGTTTTGTTTTGGCAGAGACACAAGGGCAAGCAGAACAATGAAGCAAGACGTTCTCAGACCAACACGGAGAGAGGTGAATGATGGAGAGAAAGACAGAAGGATAATGAGACACAGTAGCAACAGAAATAAGAAGGGAAAGAGAAGCAGAAAAAAAGAGAAAAAAAACGTGAGACATTGTAAGGTATTCGTAAAATTAAATATATAAAAAAGTGATTTATTTTGGAAAGCTCAGATACATCTTCTGGGCAGACATGCATGCTGTCCTGCCTCTGGAGAACCTGATCGCTTCTCCATCCCTCACCATTCACAGCATGTTTATTCATATGATCACTCTCCACTTTCTCTCTCGCTCGCATTGATCGCGCCAAAAAAAGAGAAAAAGGCAGCCCTTGCTTAATGACATCATTTACAATTTAAAGCAATCCCAGAATGCCCTGTCCACCTCTTTCTCTCTGCCTGGGCTTTGGAGCAGCTAAGATGGATGTCTGCTTTATTTGGGGTGGTAATGTTGCTCAATTCAACACCTTTGGACCCCCTTTCAAGAACTTTAAACTCAGTGAAACCTACCATTAGTACCCCTTTAGAAAGATTAACAATGCAGAATGTTATCAGGCAGTGTCCTGTTGAAGCTAAAAAGGTTTGAAAAGAGTAAAAATGCAGAATGTTATCGGGTGGTGTCTCGGTCCTGTTGAAGCTGAAAAGGTTTGATGATGTGGTTTGGTGTGAATTAAAGTCATTTATTTATCAGTATCTATGGCTGCTGGTGCCAGAGTGCTGATGCCCAACACCCCTTTTGTTTGCAGTGCAGTGCTAGTGTCATCATAAGGTTGTTAGCATCAGCTGAGCTAAAAGTAGTTTGTGTTCCTAAGTACCATAGCAATTCGGCAGTACTTATGTAAAACGTCTGTGATATGTCACATATTTGCATCCCCATCTCTTGGGAGAGACCTTTCTGTTAGGCCTGGATTCACCTGCCAGTTAGCCTGTACTTGCCGTTATCCATCAACTGCATTTAGGTCCTCTATATTGCGTGAACTATTGTGCATGACATACTTTTTTTTGGTTGGAAATGTCCAATTCAGCCAAAATACTGCTTTCCCTCCTTTTTATATTGAGTGAATTATTGTGGGTGTCGAAGCTCTTAGGCAGTCAAAGACCTGGCGCCAACGTCTGTGCCATTGATTCTTTCCTAATTACGGATACAGTCTGTGATATCCTGGTTTGTCATTTGCCAGGACTGAACGTGTTGCCCCTGGCCTGCCTAATTCACATGCATTTGATAGAATCCTGTGTGACTACCAAGGTCTGATTAGTCACTTAGTTTGTTAGTTTGTAAATTAGATGGTAATAGACTTTGAGGCGATTGTTCAAGGTGAAATAATTGGAGTTAAAGATTTTAAGCCATAAAGGAGACCCATGGATATCAATTGGGAAAGTGTTAAGCCCTGTGTCACCACACGGAAGAGCTGCTCTCTCTAGTTCTCTCTCCCCTCTGTACCCTGGCTTGAAGGATATGAATACCTTTTAAAAATGACATTTTAAAACTTTTTATTTTTTTTGGATAATATAATAACATGTCACCCGGCAGGACCAAATCCTTTTGTGTACGTCTGTTAGAAAAGCAGCCATCTGTCTACGTATTTCCACGACAATACCCTTTATGCTCCCTGTCACTGTGTCATTTCAATCAATCAAGTCTGACATTCGGAGGAAAATCGGAGTAAAATAGGCCTTGTTTCATGATAAAACTCTTTCGGCTTAACCGTCTACTTTTCCTCAAAATCCTGCTGTGTCACAGCTCAAGGTTTAACATTAATATATATTTGTGTACACTCACATGCTTCTGCACATTTACACAAACGCATATGGCTAACACACACACACACACACACACACACACACTCTCAAACACACACACACACACTCACAGACACACACACACACATACACACACACACAACCACACACACACACACACACACAAACACACACACACACACACACACACACACTCTCACACACACACACACACACACACACACACACACACTCGCACACACACACACACACACACTCGCACACACACACACACACACACACACTCACACACACACACTCGCTCACTCACTCACTCACTCCCATCCCAGGTGGCCTGAAACATTGAGGGGTGGTGATGATTGCATGCACATTCTTTACTCAACCCCATTAAGCATTCATTCCACACAATGAGACTAAATGCTTGTTTTCACAGGAAAGTGCACTGAAAATGAACAATGCCAGAACTGTCTTGGGGGGATATACTTGGTCATGAGCACAAAAAAACGCTTTGCATTCTAATCTCTCCAGTTTTCTTTTTTTTCTCTCCTTTTTTTTTTCTCTTTCTTTAACGCTATATTTGATAATGTGATAAACCTCAGCTAGTATATCTACCAGGCTTACAGTATATTAACATATACCTTATTTATTTTTTATTTTTTAAATAACTATGAATTCATTACAGTAACAATCTCACATGTTTGCCTTGCAGAATAAACTGATCTGGCCGAGGGACAAAGACAGACGTCCCACCGGCCTCTCTGCAAAGGAGGATTGATTGGTGCTGCTGTATCCTAACCGCTGCTAAACTCACCACAAATTAAACCCGAGGAGCAGTCTGGTAATTACCCAAGATCCTTAGTCATCACCGTATGTAAATCTCCCCCTTCTCATTATACGAGTTTATTTGGAGAGCACTTCTCACAAGTCAGACGCAAGGATCTTTTCTCTCTCCACCCTTCAGAGCTGCCAAATATAACCCCTCTTCATAGTTCAGCTGAAATGTTTAGATGTGAGGATACGCTTTTTATTAGCAGAGGATTATAGATTTAGGCTGGTGTGATAAACTGAGCTGAAAGAAGTTTTATCAGATGAGGGGGGATGTTTTGGCATGAGTTTCATTCTGGGGTCAAGTCCTTTGTTGCTATTGAACTTCAGTGAGCCAATATATCTTTATATCTTCTCTGGGACGAAAATCTGTTGTCAATATTCTCAAATGTGGATAATTAGTACCACTCTGAAAAATCCACATTTGAATGTGATGGAAATGCCTGCCTGTATCGATGAACAAAGCACCATATATTGAATTTTCCAGGAAGCCAGATCATGAGAAATATAATTTTTCTGTTATTAAGCAGCGCGGCGTATCACTTTACTGGTGCCCTGACATTTGACCAAGTGAAGGGGGAGGGGTATTAACTGCTCATATTTCCATATTTTTCTATGGCCACAGTGAAGTGGATGTGAACAAGGGGTTAGATCTCAATCCAAGTTTACACGGAGCCTAGATTCACTGAATCGGGTTCATTTTTCACACGAATCGAATCTTTTAATTGCGTAAGGACGGAGCCTGGTAACGAGAGATTTGCGTAAAATCCGATTGAGAACAGCCAGTAGAAATGATAGGGCTATCTGTATTAATTTCAGCTCGGACGCACACACTGGCTTTAATGAAACATTCCACATGTGCAGGGGGAGAGGAGGTGTGAGGCAGCTCTGCAGGAGTGTGCTCTCGAAGGGGTGAGTTCACACGTCACCCTCCCCCTGTTCAGGTAGGATTATTTTATTCTCAGCAATGGTGAGAACATTTTAATTTTTTGGAGTGTAGGTTATTAGTGATCGGTACTCAACAAGTAAAATTTAATACGGACATTTAATTGACCAAAAAGGAGCTACCGTAGGCCTGAGATTATTTTTGATCAGGATGCACTTGGTCTCTGTTTTCAGAACCACTGCAACGCTATGCAAATTGTCCCATTAAAATCGATTTGAAGGCAGTTTTGCATCTCCTTAAATTTTGCCATCTTGACGAGCCATTTTTTAATTGGTTGTGCAACGATATGTTGACGTCTCGAGACGCAACGATGTGGGAGTGAGACACGAAGCCCTCATCCGGCTTGCCTCAACTGTGAAAAACATTCACATTTATCTGCTGAGGAAAGTCAACAGCTATTTTGGATTCTAAATGAAGTGATCTTGAACAATATTGTGTGACCTGCGGTTCTCTCTATCTCAGAGGAGTCCCTGTGGGGGCTTGAGGCAGAAGTGTGTTTAAGAATTTCCTCTCTGAGGCCAAGTGTATGAGAAAACTGATGACTTTGGGGGGTTAGTGTCACCGTTGTTTATTCATTTATTTGGTTGCCGTCTTTTATAGACCGTGTTGCATCGCGGTGTCGAGGAAAAGGTGCCACCAGCGGAGGAAATAAACCAGACCACCTGCACGTGCAGAAACACACACACACACACACACACACACACACATACACACACACACACACACACTCTCATTCTGTGTTTTATGTCTGGATAGCGAGGCGAGGCGGGCGGGCGGGCGGTTGGGCGGGCGGGCGCCTCTGAGAGGTTGTAAAAAGGCAACTGGAGCATCTCATTTCGCATTCGGCCCCGGCCTAACGAAAAATCCGGGGGCCCAGCGCTTGGCGAGTCTGAGTCATTATGGAAATACACTTCCTCCATTGCCGTCCAGCTTTTTTAACATCAGGAGGAGAGGGAATTCATGTTCAGTTTTTTTTCTCTTTTGCTTCCTCTCTCGTTCGTCTCTCTCTCTCTCTCTCTCTCTCTCTCTCTCTTCTCTCACTCTCCTCTTCCTTGCACACTTCAGACAGTCTTCTAGGAACCGGATAAATCTGCGTCTCTGTTTGGCCTTTGATTCGGTGGGTGGTAGTCAATACCCCAGCGTGTGACTTGTGGTGAGAGCAAGTATTAACTGGTGGGATTTTATTTTAGCCATGATGCGAGACTCTGGGTCAGTTAAATTTGAATTCAGGCAGCACAAGCAATTGATTCATGCATGATTTCTTCGATTCCCTTTTAAAAGTACCAGCTTGTTTTGAACACTTGTACACACTGTACTTTACCGCCCCACAGCTCAGGCAACCATGCAAGTGCCTGGTGGCGCTGAACTCCACCTACTGATGAAACGTCTGCCTTTGCTATGCTGCTATCTGCGAAAGAAGGATTGAATTTGAAATGTGGAATTCTCCCTAAACAGAACAGGGAAAGCATTTGCCATGAAATCCTCCTCCCCTCTCCTCCTCCTCTCCTCCTCCTCCCCTTTCTCAGAGAGAGGAAAGATGTGGATGGGTTGCGATGATTAGCGTTGGCAGAGAAGAGCGTCCCAGGTCTAGCCCCTGTGGGGCCCTGTGCCATGCCCCTTGCCCCCCCCCCTCCGCCCCCCCTCTGTCTCTCTGGTTCCCTGCCAACACTGCTGACCCAGCCAAATTAGGAGGGGCACCTCCCTCCTCCTCTTCTGCCTTCCAGCTCTGCAAAGGGAGCCCCTCCGTATGCCTCCATTACCCCCACCCTCACCTCGCCTCCACTGGTGAGTGATTTGCCACGCCAATGCAGGCCTTCATTAAGAACACCCCCACAAGATGCCCAGCCCCACCACACACACCAAAACATAAACACACACAGATTCACACACTCACATATACAGTACATGCAGAACACAGCATACACACAGCTTGATGTTATCTGGTCTTATCTGTTTCCTCATAAACAATGCGGTACAGGGCCACTGAGTCACTTAAATGTGAGTCTCAGAATGTATTGTTATTATTATTTTCACTAATAGGCGTTACATTATGTGTTCTGATTCTTAGCTATGCACAGGCCTTAATTATGTTTTTTTTGGACCCTATATAATTGCTTGTTTACCACTCAGTGTTGAGTCTATGTAGTCCAGAAATTGCCTTTGCTGGATGCTGCATGAAAACTGGGGAATACTGATGAACTACACATCATTTTGAAAACAACCGTACTGCTAGACTGCACTATAGGATGTCATGACCTTTCCTTGTCACGATATTTGATGGCATAATCTTTCCTGTGTGTGTTGTTGCTTATGCATACTTGACTCGTGACGTAATGTCGCAGACACTCTGATCGCCATAGACTGGGTCACAGACCATTCAGAGAGTTGTTCATCAAGAAAGAAAGAAATTAAGGAGAGAAAGAAAGAACGAAAGAAATAAAGAAAGAAAGAAAGAAAGAAAGAAAGAGAGGGAAAACTCTCTGCTGCCAGCCATCTTCACAAGCAATGCAAACTCTGAGTTTGTGTTTGCACAGTTCGGCTCGGGGCTGAGGTCTCGAGGTCTGAGAGCCGAGAACCAAACCAACCACTGGCTATTGGAGCATCAGCGCAGGGAGACCTCGCCAATGGGTTTCATAGCTGGGCTGTCACGTGTGCGTGCGGGTTCCTCCTACGCATACATCTGTGTGGCTGTGATCCTTGCGCAAATCAAATTCTCGACCGATGTAGGACTTGGATAATTGAGGACAGGGGCTGACGATAAGCCTTTGTAATAGAACTCTGTCAATCAATCTGTGGCGCTCCTTGTCTCTCCCTCTCTCCCTCCCTCTCTCCCTCTCTCCCTCTCTCTCTCTCTCTCCCTCTCTCCCTTTCTCCCTCTCTCCCTCTCTCCCTGGGTGTTTGCTCAGATTGAATGGAGGAGTTGGGCCGCTGACATTTGGTCCGTTGCAACTTCAGCTTTCAATTTTTCTTTTTTTTTTGCTTGATTTCATTAACTGGGCGGGAGTAAAGGCAAATTTGCCTTTTGAAAAGCAATTACTAGACAGCTGACTGGGACTATACAGCAGAAACTCATCTCTTTGTCTTATTTTTTCACTCTCTCACCCCAAACTATTTTTCTTCTGTTTATACCTCCTACTACCCGGTCTTATATTCCTAGTAGTCCCGTGTCATTTTTTCTTTTGACAACTCAACAAGCAGGCTAAGGCATCATCATCACATCAGGACAAAGCCAGTGAAATGACCCCACCATAATTGACAGAGAGTGATGGCAGCTCCTGTGTTATTGTGGTGTCCATGGAAAGGAAAGAGTATTTTTGTATATTAGATTCAACAACATCGAGCATGATGTTTCAAATGGTCTTCTTTTGTTTGCGGTCAGCCCTTACATCCCATCCAATCGTCCCCCCCCACACACACACACACACTCTGCCCAATACATTTTTGAATCTGACCGTGCATCAGAATCATTTATCTGATCCTGTCACATCTCATGCAGTATGCTATCTTTGATAACCTCGTCAAGTAGGCTCTCCGGCAAATTCTGTAGTATCAAAGCTGCTGTCATCCAATAAATGCGGCCTGAATGAACTGTTGCCTAAGCTGGGATGTGGAGGGCGAGATGAAGATCAGACTCTGAGGCATCCTGAACAGTGCTTTTGAATTACCCAGGGCTTATCCTCTGCCGGGACTACAAGTTTGATTATTCTTATCTTCCAAATTTTCCTTTTTTTTTCTCTCCATTTTACACAGACATCCTATAGGCAGATAATATTACTTCACTTGTGCATAGTACATCTTACAACCCTCCAGTGCCTTAATGTTGTATTATAATGTGGTGTAGATCAGTATTTAAAGCCCATTTTTATTGCGGCAACACACAGACTTAAACCCTCGATTTAACCTTGTTTAATTGAGATTGAACCTTTCAGTGGAGTCGAGGCCAGCCAAGCACGGCACATTTTAATATAAAGCAATATAGATATTAAAACAGGCTTGGCCTGAAGAATAGGAGGATCATGGCTCTTCAGACTCCGATATTAAAACACATCCCATTTCATTACCTGGGATTTTCCTCCCAAATATGATATTCATTATTTATTCCACGAAGGATGGCGAGGCTCTGAGGTTTTTGTGCGACTTTCTGATCTGATAATCCTCGCCGCGGCCCGTATGTGCGCACCACCCTGCCTGAGTTGTGAAACTAACCTCTGCCAGCGCAGGTCATCATTAATATGGGCACTGAAAAGGCTTCGATCTAAAAGTGAAATGAAAGACCCCAACTGATGAAAAGTCATTTAATATATCCCCACAACCAGCACTAGTTTTATTGTTACCTCCGCCAGGAGGTTATGTTTTCGCCCCTGTATGTTTGTTTGTTTGTTTGTTTGTTTGTTAGCAGGATTACGGAGAAACGCATGGACCGATTTCCATCAAACTTTGTGGGGAGATTGGGTAATATAATGGCAATAATTGATTAGATTTTCAGATGTCAAGGTCAAAGGTCAAGGTTACAAGGCGGAGGTTTGCTCTGAATGCTCCCATTCTTGTTATTATTATTATTATTATATTCGTGCCTTTGGTATCAGAGGACACCTGTGAATGGCTTTTGTGGCTTAATTAAGCACATCACATTTAAAGCTTCACTTGTCTCATTTAGAAACCAGCACCAGGCCCCGCCCCTGTATTTTGGATGCTGTGATCAGCTCTGTAGCATTACGTAATGCAGCAAATATGCCCCCATCAATTACTCATTTGCGTCTACATTCTAATTCCAGCCGGCTTCATAAACAAGGCGGCAAATATCAGCGTGAGGACCCCACGGTTCGCTGAGGAGAGGGTAATCACCGCTCCAGTTGCTCTCCACATGGGGAGGCGCGGGGGTAAGGGGGGGGGGGAGGGGCACCTAAATATTCTGCACCTGAATTCCACCAGACTTCAGAAACCACTAATGGTAAAATGTTGAGGTCTGACTGAGGGAAAATAACATAATGTGTGTCTGTGTGCTTATGCCTGAGTGTGTGTGTGTGTGTGTGTAAGATGAAAGAGAGAGAGAGAGAGAGAGAGAGAGAGAGAGAGAGAGAGAGAGAGAGAGAGAGAGATCTACCGTCTGCACTTCACAGAACACTATCCATACAAGGGCTGGAGTTATTAGATATAACTCAGTGCCCAAGAGACCTGGCTTGGGCTTAACAAAAAATAAGGAAAAGAATGAAGAAGAAAAAATGAGAGGGGGGGGGGGGGGGGGGAGAATGTCACCGAGAGAATATCTTTTATTCTCGGCGACACTGTCTTCAGGTGAAATGATCTGCCAATTCTAATGCATGTGTGAGCTTGAGCGCCACTGCGGTGTTAAGTATGGAGCCCCGCTGCCTAGGGGGATGGGGGGTGGCGCCTGGTTGCTCTGCAGGGTGTTCGGCCATCTAGCCGGCTGAGCCCCCCTGCGCTGACAGACTTAATCACTCCGTGGCGGCCGATTTAAGACAAAGGTCTTTAAATTTAAATATCCCATTAGAATTCAGTAGATGGGGAAAAGTGATAAGCATCTAAACCAGAGCACTAGATTTGCTCTCGCGGAATGCAAAGCTGATGAAACTATGCATAGGCAAGTTCACCTTCCCCGTGTATGTGGGGGGGTCGGGTGGGGGGCTTTACTTGTCAAGGTGATAACTGCTGCATCTTAATTCCCCGACCCAGGAGTGGCTGAAGTAGTTCTCCGGTTCAAGGTACGGTGTTTTGTTTTTTCTTCTCTTTTTTTTTCTTCTTCAAACCGAGACAGAAAGGAATCAATCCTGCAGCCCCTGCCTGGGTCAGTCTTTCTTTTTTCTCACCAAGACTGCAGCAGAACTTTAATAATGAAAATGGAGGAGTAAAAGTACAAAAACTAAATGCAAAAAAAAAGAAAAATTGATTTCAGTCACATCTCCTCCTCCACAGCTTGAGTGCCTTATGAAATGCCACGTATAAAAGGTTAGCGGTGGCTTTAATGCCTGTTAGCAAGAGTTCCGTTCCTCTGACCCCAGCTGCGTCGCACAACTGACCTGGGCTGTGGAGGCCTGGCCTCCCACGCTAAAAGCCTCCGGAAACTTCTGAGTTCCTTGAGCTGTTTTGGCCACGTCAGTCCTGCTGGTTATCCTTTCAGGCAGCATTGGAGAGAGTAGGTGTACTGTGGCTCCCCCTGAACTAGCAGGAGCTGCCATAGATATATGTGTTCATGAAATCGAGGAGTTTAGCATTCAGCCACTCCAGTAATCTGTAATGTGGCATTTATTACTAATCTGGAATGCAATCTTACTGGTTTTTCCTGGGGTTTACGTCTACAGGACATTCTTGACTAATTTTTGGTTATTAACTAAACCATATGGAAACAAGAAAGTGGCCAGATGTTGCCTTAACAATGCCCATCCCTATTCTAAATGCATGTGAATAAGTAGTATAAAGAATGTGCTAATCCAATGAGTGTTGTGGAAACATTTATTGCAAAAACTCTGAAAGCATAAGCAAAGCATGTGTTGTCAGTTTGACTGAATGAAACTGAATCCAGATACCATGGTAATACCAGTTTGAAATCACATGGTCACCTCATTGTCATCCGATGAACTGAAATAGCACCAGAAACCACTGAAAGGGTTGCAATAAAGCTTTGCTCAAATCTACTCCCATGTTACTGTAAGGTAATTTGAAAAGAAAAACTAGGATCTTGAGGTAGGGCATCAATTTTGCACAGGTAGCTCGTTACAATGTGTTTTGTTGTCTCCTCATTTCTCCTCATGCTCCCCATCTACACCCATCAATGTGAATCGACCACAACATGCATCTGACCATATCTGCTGTTTAGATGAGCTCACAAAACATACCACATCACCACATTGTAATTACGATTCCCACAACTGAGCCATTCAGTCTCTCTAGATTTCTTCAAACTGCCGTGTGCTCTCCACTTATTCTTATACACTCAGGGCCCTATCTTGCACCCAGCGCAAGTGACATTGTCACCGACGCAAGTATCATTCCTATCTTGCACCCGGCGCACAGCGCGATTTTCCCTCCAGAGGTCCGCTTCGAAATGAACTTGCGTCGACATGGGCGGGGACGGAACAGAGAAGGCGTTTCTCTGGCGCAAGTGGTATTTTGCAGTTTTCAAAACAACGCCGTGCGCCGTGCGCCATTGACCAAAAAAAAGCTGGTCTAATGTGAGGCGCAATGTCTAAAGTCTGTAACGCGTATTCAGAACGCTATTTTAAGGGCGCATGTGCTTGCCCGCACAGTATAGGACCTGTAGGCTACACTTTACTTCTGTCGTCTTCACGAGAGATTTACACCAATTGTTTGGCAAGCCATATATAATTACAAGGAAAATAAAGTATTTACCACATGAGGAAATCATTGTGATATCCGTATCCAAGACATTTAAAAACTAGGCATACATCTAGCGTACACAATTGACCCAAATGATTCAGGTTAATTGAAGCTGCGTGACATTTGATTTATTGTATGGCTTTGTTGCATTTATTTAATGCCAGTATTATTATAAATCTTGTAAACTCATCTCTGTGTATGTGGACTTTATTTATGTACCTTGGGTTTGGTCAGCTGGTGCACTGGCTTGGGTGCCGATTTCCATGCCCCCAAATCCCTGCACGCTCTCAGGCGTGAGGGTAGACGTGGCGATGTCCTCTGCTGCCGTCAGATCCTGGGTCGAGGCAGATCCACCTCCCGTGAAGGCACGAGAACGTGTGTTACCTTCCAGCTTGGATGTCCCACGTCTCCGGACGTCATTATAGCGTTTTCGGCAACGTTTTCGGGTGCCCCGTTGCAGAAACAATCACGGCAATATCTTGACATGCTTGCTTGACTTTGCTTACTTTTGGAGGGTTTCTCGCATCCCCATATATATCTATCTCCCGGCTTTTTACAAAGCCATACAATAAATCAAATGTCACGCAGCTGCAATTAACCTGAATCATTTGGGTCAATGTGTAGGCTACATGTATGCTTATTTTTAAAATATCTTGGATATGGATTTCACAATGATTTCCTCAAGTGGTAAATACTTTATTTTCCTTGTAATTATATATGGCTTGCCAAAAAATTGGTGTAAATCTCACGTCGGTCTCCTCGGCTGTGAACTTCTCCGGTCTTCCACCAGGTAATTCCGCCATCAAAATAACAAGCCGCTATGGACTATGCGCTTCTCGCTCTTAAAGGGAATGTGAAATGACGCTCCGATTGGTTTATTGCATATTACGCCCAAACCACACCTATGGCTGAGTAACCTCCTTTGGACCAACCCTTTTGACACTTGCGCTGGACGCAAGTGTGTTTTTTCCGCCGTTAAAATAGCAACTGCGCCATAGAGCCGCCCACACAGCTACTTGCGCTTGGCGCCGTCCTACTTGCGTTTCTGATCGGCAAGATAGGGCCCTCAGAGTCACTGGAAAGCACTGATGTATTTTGTTCCATTTTTCTTACAGTGAATATCCCTGTGCGTCACATTCACTCTTCTAAGGAAATTGTAAAGTTGACCTCTTCAACACCCTGTGCACTGAACCATTCAGACACTCTCAATCCGAGGTTTGTTGTGGAATGAGTGCAGGAGGCTGCCGGAATGTGCCGGAACATCACATCTATTTCAACTACTTAGAGCCATCCAGCGCATGAGAGGCCAAGCCTAAAGCCTAACCAGAGCTTGTCTTTTAATGAGGACATATGCCTGGTCTTAAATGGAGATGTGCTGTTTCACTCAAATGGTAGAGAATGTCGCTTAAATTATGAAAGATGGAGTTTCTCCATCATGGCCCGGTTCAAAACTGATTTGGAGTGCTGTCAGGGTGTGTGTTTCCTCCAACACTTACTGTACCTGCAAACTCTCTTTCTCTCTCTCTCTCGCGCACTCTCTTTTTCTACTTGTGTTTCTGTCACCATTACTGCTTTCATCTACTATGGATCTCTCTACATACAGTAGATTCATCTATGGATCTCTCTTCAACTGTTTATTTTACTTTATTTATACTGAGCCATCTGACTGAATCATTTTAGATTGTATCTTGAAGACCAAGTTAGAACTACCAACCCAAACAAACATTGAAAGTACTTTGTGGAAAAGATGCTGAAAAAATCTGAAAAATATCTGGCATCTGTAGCAATTAATATGTCCTTTATTAATAATGTGATCATCAAATTTACAAAAAAAATAAAAAACATTTCTTGCCTTTTGATGTCTTACGAGGCTGAAGGTCTCTTTTCACATGCATGTATAGTAACTTACACAATACACACATGTACTGGCTAAGGTATTGATTACAAACACACACTTCAAACAGCTCCTCTAAATGCAAGGCCTGCTTGTCTCCAAAGCAGACAAACATTCTCTGGTAGATGAACTACCTCAAAAAGTGGAGTTAAGCAATGAGTACACTAGGGTCTCTCTCTCTCTCTCTCTCTCTCTCTCTCTCTCTCTCTCTCTCTCTCTCTCTCTCTCTCTGTAACCGTGTTCTTGTTTTTGTATGTATACAGTATGTGTGTGTGTGTTTATGTTTGTGTGTGTGTGTGTGTGTGTGTGTGTGTGTGTGTGTGTGTGTGTGCGCGTGCGTGCATGCTTGTGTGCGTGCATGTGTGCCTGTGTGTGTATGTGTCTGTGTCTGTGTGTGTGTGTGTGTCTGTGTCTGTGTGTATGTATATGTGTGTGTCCCCTCACAGGAGCAGGGCTTCAGCAGAGTTCATCTCCTTGTCTCCAGGGTGTGGTTCATCACGTTCTATCAATCTTCTGATCAAAGATCGTCAGTGGGGCCCCGCGTGACACACACACAGACTCGAGGTGGGGAGAAGTCATTGAAGACATGCAGTGGGCATTCTAATGTGCGACACAACCTCAGAATAATCACGTAAGACAAAAGGTCACACTATGACAAGTGAAAGGGGATTGAGAATCAGACAAGCCAGGTGACTAATGACAATGTTAAAGTAATTTCTCCACCCCAAGAAAAGGCTTACCATGTGATGCAGGCACCATTTGCATATGGCATTCACATATGTTTCATGTGTGGATCCTTTAGTATTGTCACCTTGCTTTAAATGTCAGAATACACCATATGTCTAGAATTCTGAGGAGCATTCACACAGTATTAATATCTTTCCAGTGGACTCAAAAATACAAAGGGGACAATGGCGTTTCTACATTAGGGGCACATGAGGCACTGCCCCACCAGATCCAGATGGAGTTGTGGTGCAGAAAGCTCAATAAATCTGCTTTGTACAAAATATATCTTATTTTTTTTAAATATGCAACGTACCGATTAAATTGTAAAGGTGTGTGTGACTAAACTAGACTCACAAGCATTATAGTGCTGTTTTGGAGTAATCTGATTTGTGTGTGTTTCTGTGTTTGATCTGTAAAATGCTGCCTGCTCTCCGCTGTCCCTCCCCTTCTGGGGCAGCGCTGCTATGGAAACACCAATAAGCTTGAGCGACACAGGCCAAAGTTTACATTGGGAGATGGGGCAGTTTTAGATGTGCCCCGCGAAATCTGCCTAGCAACTGCCTCGAACTCAGCCAGATCTACGACACTAACGTTACTGCTTGTTAGCTATCACAGCTATTGCAGCCTGAAATAATTTCTGTTAATAAGACAACATTTTATGTAAGTTTTGTTAACACATTTGCATTTAAACCATGGTTGAATAAGGTATGAAAGTCCTCTCTGATACCAATTGTGGCTTGTATGATCTAAACACATTCAGACCATACTGTGATCTGGGTCCAATTGCATATGGTGTAGTCTGGTGGTCACTGATCAGGATCAAAACAGCAAGTGCATGGTTAATACAAGGTGCACAGGGGCCAGGGGGGGGCTGTGTGAGTAAGGTTTGTAGATTTTTGACATAAGGGATATGTTAAATCACACACAGAAGATGGAGCTGCCACACACAATATAAATGTCAGTGTCTTTGCTGACCATCATGGCCATGCTTCTAACAGCTTCTGCACAAAGTTATTGAGCTAATGTCTCATTGTTTGTTTCATTTTATGGACAATGTTAATCAGGATGATTCATGAGGATAGCCACCCAATCAATGTAATTAATCAGCTAGAGTAATCATGGAGGAGAGGAGCGACTAACGCAACACAACACTCTGTTGCAGTGGGGTAACACAAAGCTCAAACTCTTGTTTGTGTTTCCCACGATTAAGTGTGTATACATATTTGTACTAACAGGCCACTTTTTAAATCATGTCGCATGTTACATCATCACTGCACGCAGACTGGTAAATTCAAATGTGTTGCCTTGAAATTGTGTTCTGAGACACAGGATGGGAACACAGCACTTTAAATAATACTAGTTTTGAGCAAGTTTGCGGTTTTATCTATGGTAGCAGATGTCAGCCTCGCAGCCTCTTTCTATCTGTGTGTGTGTATGTGTGTATGTGTGTGTGTGTGTGTGTGTGTGTGTGTGTGTGTGTGTGTGTGTGTGTGTATGTGTGTGAGTGTAACATGTGTGTGGTGTGTGTGTGTATGTGTGTGTGTGTGTGTGTGCGTGTGAGTGTAACATGTGTGTGTGTGTGAGTGTAACATGTGTGTGTGTGTGTATGTGTGTGTGTGTGTCTGTGTATGTATGTGTGTGAAAGTAACACGTGTGCTGTGCACTGTTGCTTCATCTAATAAAACCGAAGTGGAGTACTTTGGTAATGGTTAAATGAGAAGCGAAGAGTGGCCTGAAGACCTGACCCCCGGGGGCCTGACTCAGCCTCGCTGCTGGTCTCCCCACACGTCTTCTGGCCAAGAGCGTCTCATTAATTCGAGAGGGAAATGTCAGGCCAGGCCAGGCCAGGCAAAAGATTTTGACTGGCCCCTATAAACCCTGCATAATGGGCCAAGAGCCACCTATTAAGGAATTAGAATGCACGTGGCAACCCACTACTCTTACAACATGTTCACATTTCCCTTTATGTCTTGACTTCAAGTTTTCTTTTTTTTTTTCTTCTCTTAAATGTATTTTAAGCTTTTTCTATTGCAGGCATTCACCGCTCAAAGATTTTAAGGGTCATTTATCAGTCCGTGAAATGACTGCTTAGAAAAAAAGAAAAGAAGTTTACACTTTTATACGAATGAGAAAGTGCTTGAGGAAGACCTGTGAAGGCGTAATGACATGAGGCTGCCTTCTAATTTTTGGCCTCGGAACTCTGAGTGCAAGGAAATGAGAATTCAAAGAGGTCTAGCGCCGCGATGAAAGAATGACAAAATGGTGCACTTCTTTATCTGACAGTTGTGGCGATGAGAAGCCAAGGTCTGTGTCTCTCTCTCTCTCTCTCTCTCTCTCTCTCTCTCCCCCTCCATTTCTTTCACTTTTGTCTCTTTCTCGCTCACACAGGAGGCTCTGGATCAGACCAGAACAAAGGAAAAGTTTAATAAATCCCCCCCATGTATCTTCCTGCAAATCCATTATGTGTTTCTCTTCATCACATACAAGCAATGTCCAGCGGCTGAAGGCAATCTTATAGAACACATCATGGATTGTCATGGCGTGGCAGAAGCTGATTGCTCGCTTTGTTTCTTGTGAACAACCCCCCCCCCCCCCCCCCCCCATCCTTACAAAACTTCACTCTACGGAATACTTCCACGAACGATCGTTCCCCCCCCCCCCCCTTAGTATAGAAGCATGGTTAGCTCCTAATGGGGACACCTGTGCTGTCCTTCTGATTAAAAAAGGAGAGTGTGCGTTTGACATTTAGGGAGCAAAAAAAATCCTCATACCAGCCATACACAGGTGTGTGGTCAATTTAAGAGCTGTTCCAAAGGTTCTGTCTCTGTAGGCCTATGAAGTCTAATATTGATTATATAATTATAGAACTTTCACCCTCAATGGTGAATCAATATTGATGTCCTGAAGTCAAAATCACTGTTCAGCAAGGCAAGAAGAGATAGGAGAGGTAAAAAGGGGATCAATCACTTGGACTGTGTCACAATGTGTATGACACAATAGTGTTCAAAACTGCAGCAAAGGACTCTTTACATCTGCCAAAAACTTCCACTAGGCTTAAAAAAAAATGCTGCATTGTCTGCCTGTCCGCCAACATTTTGTAAACTCAGCGTGTATGTCTCTATCCACAGGATAATGCTCTCTCGCCTGACGAAGAGCGAAAGTCTTCAGATGGGCAGGGTCTGATTCGTGCTGGCCGCAGATGACTTCACTTTGATATCATCCATATTTGATTAGTTTGGCTCTGAACAATCTCCTGATGCACTGGAGTGTGGAGGTCAGTGAGTCAGACTGGTGGAGGTCAGAGAGATAGACACCGGATGAAAGCACCCAAATCCCCTCCGCGAGGAAAAATAAATAAATAAATAAATAAATGCGACTGTGATGTGCCGACTACACTTGTGGCCCCCCTCTTCCTTCCCCACCACCACCACCACTCATTATCACCGCGTACAAATAACCCAGCTCCCACATGGCCTTCTGGAACAGGGATCGGCACACTGGGTCTGTACAGGGAGCCGCAACATTTTTATTTATGTAAGTGCTCCCTTCTAACACATTCGATAGTACTTCAGTCAAAGAGAACCTGTGAAAAGAAGAAAAAAAAGAGAAAAAAAGCGTGAGTGTGAAAGAGTGTGTGTGTGTGTGTGTGTGTGTGTGTGTGTGTGTGTGTGTGTGTGTGTGTGTGTGTGTGTGTGTGTGTGTGTGTGTGTGTGTGTGTGTGTGTGTGTGTGTGTGTGCGACTCACCCCGCGCTAGTAATGAGACATCAGTATGAATGTTCCGGCCCTTTGACGAGCTGGGCTCAGATTAGCCCTTGCCTGACACTGCTGTGATTGGCCTCATTAAGGACCAATGGTACTCATGTGTTAGACAAGTGGATGATTATTAACGGGAGATTTTATTCCCCGTGGCTCTCGAGAGGCTAACGCGATGATATCGATGCCACGGCAACGGGAAGGGGCAGTGGCGGGGCGACGGCAAGGGTCCCGCCGGACAAACCAAAATGTTTGTTCTGATAACAGCATTATTTCAAACGGATTAAGAATGATTCCGTCCCTTCGCCCCTTCTTTTTGCTGATGAAAAATGAATCAATTCATCCTACTTACATTTGTGTGGTGTGTTCTGATATGTTCAGAGACACAATTCACTGTAATGCTTTTATGGGGAAAATTCAATAAGACTGCTATTTTTCTCTCTCTCTCTCTCTCTCTCCCCCATTTGTTCCCCCCCCCCCCATTCTCACTCCCTCCATCTTCCGCTCTCTTTGTCGTTCCCGTGGTGATGTGCATTTGTTTGGTTCTAAAGCAGACATCAAAGACCAGATGCGCAAGAGGGGGCTGTACTCTCCAGTATTTTTATTAGGGCTGAAGAGCAGATTGCCTGGTCACTGCACCAGGACTCTAATGAAATGTGTTTATGAATGCGTGTGTGTGTGTGTGTGTGTGTGTGTGTGTGTGTGTGTGTGTGTGTGTGTGTGTGTGTGTGTGTGTGTGTGTGTGTGTGTGTGTGTAGGCCCCCAAAGGGCCAGACCGGCTGATGTATTTGTTTTCTCATTGGGGAGGCAAGGGCACATGCCAGAGCGGAGCTCAGAGGAATAGCACTTTGCGGAAATGACTTGCTGCGGTGTGTGTGTGTGTGTGTCTGTGTGGGTGTCTGTGTGTGTTTGTGTGTCTGTGTGTGTGTGTGTGTTGGGAGGGGAGCATGCAGAGGGCCCCGGCTCATGGGGGGAACATTACTACTTTCCATTATGGCCAT
The DNA here is from genome assembly GCF_963457725.1 of Sprattus sprattus. Lineage (NCBI taxonomy): Eukaryota > Metazoa > Chordata > Actinopteri > Clupeiformes > Clupeidae > Sprattus > Sprattus sprattus. Next base: position 8,605,944 of record NC_137915.1, on the reverse strand, counting down.
CAGAGAATTTTCATCCCTGTCAACTTTTGGCGGAAGAGAACACAAGGTCAGTTGACGGTGGGTGTCGTCTGAAGGGGGGGTGGGGTTGACAGTGGGGGTTAGGGATGTAGGGATGTGTGTGTGTGTGTGTGAGGGGGGGTGGGGGGTCGAGGGGGGGTTGAGCCTTTCTACCTCCGACAGAAAATCTCACATCTCTAATCCTGCCCTGTGATGTGTGCAGACACCAGGGTGCAAAATGTCACTTTAATCAGCCATGATTAACCAACACAGGGACACTTCCATGAGACTGGACACCTTACATTCAGCCATTTTGCAAACCTGTCTTCAGGGCGTTTCTGTTGGTCACATCAGATTGTAAATTACATTGTTTTAACGTGTCTGCTTGTTAAAGCGTGGGGACAAATTTCTTCAACACCTTTGTTCCTCTTTAAAGGTTTACAATTCATAATTGTAAAATAATCATGTTTTGTGATGCTTTTAGAAAAATTAACAATACAAATTACATGAAACAGCTTTTACAGGCAAATTGTATTGTAAGTGCCTCGAACATGAATCACACAGATTTCTTAAATAATGTAAGTGGGTGATTCATCAGACCCACTCCATAAAATGTAATCATCTTGAATGTCAAATAATAAGGCTTTTAATGTAATTGTTTAAAAACCAAGAAATGGCCTCTCTATTGACAGGCTAAGGCTTAGGGGAAGATTTGCCCTTAATGCTTCAAATACATTAAAACCATGTTGAAACAATCTCCAAATGAAACCGTCTCGGCTAGCACCCCCCTCTCATTTTTCCTGTATGAAGAAGGATTACCATTTGGAAAACAGGGGGAAAAGATACGCCACCCCTTTGAGGTCAGTAGGTTGGCATCAGGCTCGGCCCACTTCTCCAAGCCTCAGTCCGGCCGGCCCCACAGCGGAGCACTGCTGACAGCAGATGCTGTTCCTCACTCCCTAGTGATGAAGAGAATGGCTTCCATTATGTACTGCAGGAAAGATGAAACTCTTTTGTGTGTCACGAAAGTCGGTGGAGAGGGACTTTGTGAGCCTCGCGTGATGAGTTAGACTGAGAGTCAGCAGAGTGTGTGCAGATGTCACTTCACACTGATAACCAGGGGAACAGAGGAATTCATGTGTTAACAATAATTGCTGACCACCCCCTCCACCAAACCAGTGGAGGCGACTTGTGTCTATGCAATATTAAACAGAGCAAAGCTATCTCTTCACATTCTGGAGGGGATGTGTGTGTGTGTGTGTGTGTGTGTGTGTGTGTGTGTGTGTGTGTGTGTGTGTGTGTGTGTGTGTGTGTGTGTGTGTGTGTGTGTGTGTGTGTGTATGTGTGTGTGTGTGTGTATGTGTGTGTGTGTGTGTGTGTGCGCGCATTTTTGTCTGTATTATAACAGGCACATTGGGAACCTTTCATCAGTATTAAAATGGCAAGCAAACTGTGAGCTACATGGAAATGCAATGCAATAAGTTTAAAAACATAACTACAGAATTCATAAATTACTTTTTTTTTTTTTTTTTTACAAGACATCAACCAATATCTGTGATATTTTATGGACAAATGAGTGTGTGGAGAATTTCAATGACATCAGCTTTCCTTGCTTTCCAGTTTCATAGCAACAGGTTTAATTAAAACCTAAGGTCCCATATGAATGGCTTTGGGGATTCACAGTGAAATCTCACTTCTCATTCCTGGCTGCGTCTCTCCCCTGCCTCTTCTTACACTTACCCCCCCCCCCCTCTTTCTCTCCGTGGCCTCATCTGTCTCTTTATATTGTCCTCTTCTGTTGGTTTTCAGGAACGATTGAGCTCTTTCTAGGAATAGCAGGAAAAAAGGGTCAACTATGATGCAGATTTTCGACATGCATTTTTTTAAGCCACTTGCAAAAGCCATTCAATGGAAGGATATGAAGAATAACCAATATATCAATAATCCAATCCAATCCATTAAATATGTCAATATCTGGCTGGATCGGATTTGTTCCTCTCACCTATTGCTCTTTTTTATCTCTTGGGAGAAACCTCAAATCAGATGTCTTCAAGCAACACCCCATCACCCCAAACATACACACACACAAACACAAACACACACACACTCTCTCTCGCCTCAACCCGCAGATTCTCAGACAGGGAGGATTATTCTTGCCAGGAGAAATCAACTCCTGGTTCCTGCGTAAACTCATTTTAAAAGCAGATGCTCATACATCATATTCTACTCACTCTGGATTTAAACAGATTACTGCAACAACAGCTGAACCACAGCCACCAAACTTTGTTTGGGTCCAACCTTCACACACCCCGCCCCCCACCCCCCCTTTCTGCCACCCTACTAAAACAAATTCTTGTAGGAAAATAACACTGCGTAACAGACAAGCCTGCACCTAAATAGACCCCAAAAGACAGAGAACAGCAAGACACATTTGTCTCCACTGACATGGTGTTTATTATTCTTCTTCGTCTTTTGGTTCATGGGAATAGCTGTGGTGTAGGTTAATGCAGTGTCAGCCCTAGCTGCTAGCTTCGAGAAGCCAAATAATGTGTATTTTGTTTCCATTTGTTATACCAATAGTCCTTTCTCACACTTCCTGTTTCCGGGAGGTTGGAAGTCAGTGAAGCAGTATCTGTACTTCCGGGTTATCGATAAGCAACGGCCAAATCCCCTCGCCGGTGTAATCGCAGGGTACCTAGCTGCTCTAACTCTAAACAGCAGCATCCTTATCTTAGTTTCCCAAAAAACAAAGAAATGCAGAGCACTTGGGTGAAGTAAATAAGGAAGGACGAATGTTTTTCTTTGAATATAGTCTGTGGCATTCACTTTCGAAAAGTGACAATGTTTACTATCAAAAGAGTGGCAGAAAAAGACTGAAAACTGGTGCTGCACTACAGTGATTTTTCTGGAAGAACTGGGGTAAAGCACAGTCAGCTTTTGAGCGGGCTAGTGCTCGCTTTGAATTAGATGTTTGTGGAGTTTCTGCTGTGGAAGAAGCAGATGAGCTACAACCCTCAACAGACAACAACCGACCACCCTTCATCTGGTCACCACGCCGCCTTGCAAACCTGATGAAATGTCTCAATTTAAATTCATTATTAATACATGGGGGTTTTTCTCTATACTTCTGAACTGGATGCTACTGCTGAAAGAATTAGGGAACTGGAGGCAAAGGTTAGAGAATAACAATCTCAGCTCAGTGACCTTTCTGCCACAAAACTACATCAATAGATACTGTGCAACTGATGAAGAGTTTCAAATTTAAAACTCGTTTGTCATCGGAGAAGGTATTTTGGAAAGTTGCCGCTTAGCATCCAAGTGTACTGGAGTACAGCACAGAGGATGGACGACACAGTTGGAATTGAAAAAAACCAAGTCCAAACCGTAGACTGGCACTTGTGGATGAGCCGTCCTTGTACTGCTGTTGCGTTGCAGTCGACCTGAAAGAGAATGTCATAATCGACATCTTTGGCATCAGCAGCACAACTACAAGCAGAGTCATCATCATATGGGCCAACTATTTAAACCTTGTCTTGGAGTCATCAACAACCTGAATGTCAAGGGAACAGGTTCAAGCAACAATGCCGGCAAGGTTTACACTGCACTGTTAAAATGTGACAGTGATTCTTGACTGTTCTGAAATTAGATGTGAATCTCCATCATCGCTTCCACTTCAGACTGAAACCTCAAAATATAAAAATCACACCACTTTCAATACTCTGACAAAACTCTGCCCCATGTGGTGTAATTACTTTTACAACAAAGCTTATAATACTATCCTTCTGATTCGTCAGATTGCTTGTCAATCAAACTCCCAGCTAAATATCGATTACCCATCCCATTGCAGTGTTTTGATGGGGTCAGTAAAGTTACACTACTGCTTATGAGGACATTTGTCCTGCAGGTACACCCTACTTTGTACGGTGTACTCTTCACTATACAGTATATTGTTTACCTACTGAGCACCCCATTGAATTCTGTGTTTTGTTTTTTTATTATGTGGGGTGGGGGTTGTCCCTCATTGTGGGCTAATCCTGTTTTTGCTAAGCATAATCCAAGTCTCACCATAGTTTTCTGTTGTCCTATTATATGACCTCTACCCAACATTATACCATTTGGCCATTACACCTTTAATGGACACCTTTAATGCTAACCCCATCACTTGGTAAGAGCCAGTCCTGTCTCCAGTAATGAGGCAGTGACACACCAAAAATGCCCATTAGCATCTGTGATTTCACATAATATAGAAAGCCTTTCAGCCAGCTAAGCTGTTTAGATAGTGTGTCATCAATATTATGAGGTGGTATAAAGCCTGCCCATAATTACCTGACTGATAAAGCCGCTATAATGGCAGGTGGTTGTTTGATGTAGAATATTTCATTCTAAGTCACTGATAACAAAAGAAGTGATGTGAATTTGAGCAGTCTGGGCCTGTAGAGTTCAAAGAATGATGTGGCACTGTGTTTTGCCGTGTTGTTGTTGTGTTCTGACAGGGTCACACACACACATGCACGCAGCGAATCATATAAACACACGCTCAAGTACTCAGCCCCACTCGCGGTTCTATTTTAGTATCTACTAATCAGATTACCACCTAGTCTCACAGTGGTGCCAAAGTGTGATGATGATTCTGTCAAGTTAGTCAGCTGTGAGCAGTCTCATCAATCTCTGACTGAGGTAGCTTGTTTGTCTTTGGCAATGGCTCGCATTGAAGGAAGCTGAGAGGTCATAAACCTGTGAACAAAGGCATGAGCGAGCTCTGCGGTGTTGGCGAAAACTGAGGGACTCAAAAGCTGGGTGACATTTCCTCTTCGACTTCATTCTGCTTCCCGCCCGTGTCTCTGAGTGGGCAAGCGTCAAGCCCGGGCTGGCTCAGTGTGATGTCATATGCTTTTACTGCTATCTCAGCTCACAGGGAATTAGAGCAACTTCACAGATGTATGATGCTATCTCATCCACAGCATCATGCTACATTAGCGCTCAAATTAGCCCATTAACACAGCTGGCAGATGGAGACTAGCAATACCATGTTAGCGCCTCCACTGGGCAATGCTTTGTTAAACGTCACAGAGTTATTAGAGAGCGTTAAGGGAGCTAAGCTACCTCTCCCTGATCTTCTTACATCACTTTCAATCTGAAATGATTGGTTGTCCAGGTTATCTAATCTAGTCTATCTTAGAACTTTCACACTGAGATAACTGTGGTAAATAGGCCTGGATAGAACCCACACTGTGAATAAGAAGATCAACATAAGGCAGAAATACAGCTGTTGTGTGGTACTGATTTTCAGTGTTATAATATGTATAGCTAACTTTAGTCACAAAGATGACCCCTAGCTTTGAAAAAATGAATAACTGTGAAAGGTTGCGCCAATTAATCTTTTAATTACCACAGCCCAAAAAAGATAAAAGGATTATCAGAAAAGATAACATTTAACTGTCGAATTTGGCTCATCTAATTCACAAGCATTTTAAATGGCCTATCCTGACACAGACAATCCACTATGTACTCTTGAAGACACATCAATCTGAAGACCAGCTGTCATCAGCATCAGTGATCTCCGCTCTGTTTCACCTTCACATGAAGCAGGATTTGCTGGCAGGTAATTCTCAAATACAATTCAATTCCGTCTTAAGGATATGTAAGTACATGAATCCTTGCGTATCTACTAAGGATATCTGTACCCGCTTGGGTGCCTGTCTTAGCCACATTTTTGTCTATACTTATTATGACCACCACTGCAGTGCGTCTTTTTTTCCATTAATGCCAACGATATCATATCATTACACTTCACAAAAAATGTTTGATTGTAGCACCACATGGCTGATACAGAATATCAGGTCAGTGTCCCTAGGTGGGTGTGTCCCTGAAGCCTGGTTGGATCAATGCACTTTTTGGGTACAAAGTACAAACATTTTGTGGCAAGATGGCCACCTAGCGAATAATGTCCAACACAATAATCTAGCACTTCACTAGCGCTGTCATGAAATTTGACACCTTGCATAACTACCACATTCTTTGAAAGCACGACAAAATTCATGAAATTTAAACTTCATTAATAACGACATATTGAACCTATTAACCCAACTTCAATTAAATTAGCCACGAGATGTCACTACAGCAACCTACAGCATTCTTTCCTCTGTTTCTCTGACATGGTTTGGTCTATCTTTAAAATATTTGTTTTCTTTAAATGCCTTTTATATGTTCATCATCATTCACCTTTCACTACTTGGGCCCGTGAATCCCAATAGTCGCTGCTTGCGGCTATATTTAAACGTATTATTTTGATAATGTACACCCCTGTCGTATTATAAATGCTGATACTCTACATTTTGTATTGTTTTCAAACATATTCTTGCCTGCAACCAATAATCCTACATTTTATACATGCATGCATATTTCTCAAAACTTTGTACATAAATGGCAAATACATTCATACAAAGAAGCTCATATTGTTCCTTATGCATACATGTTCATTTTACAAAACGCTCAAAAAATAACTTAACTCAAGTACTGCTTCACACCCCGTCAGTGTACACCCACACCTCCACATTTTCACTCATACACACAACAAACTTTTTAGTATTTTTTTTCACAGAATGGAATGGAATGGAAAATATCATCTAAATTGTTACTCTTTTTCTGGCGTGGATCATCGTATGGCAGTGGTGTAGTCCAGGGTATACGCAGGTATACGGAGTATACCCACTTATTTTTCAGTCAGCATTGCGTGTAACCACTTCTCAAAACAGGGCGTTTATCCTGTGCTGTATGGGCTGCTTAAAAAAAAAAGAGTATACCCACTTCTCCAGGGACCACTACACCACTGTCGCATGGGCCTATCAGGCACAGACCCAGGGACCCTGAAAACTTGCACCAAGTAAGCCCCGCTGTTCCAGGGTGGACCCTTGAGAGAATATGAAGGCAATGCAAAGGTATTAAATATGTCACGCAAGCACAGGATGGTTGGACTGTGAGTAGCTTCTTGCTGTGCATGCTGCACGGCCTCAGGAGTCAGAGGGCCCAGGAGGCTTTCGTGCCCACGAGCCCTTGATTTCATAATTCGTCCATGTCATTCTCTCACTTTGTGTGCCGTTCATATTACGCAGCCCGATGCGTTGCGACTAGTTTGCTGTCGGACACAGTACGCTGTCACGTCAGCACACTGACAGGTACTTGCTAGAAGGGCTGCCAAGTGAACAACCACAACGAACATTGCTACATTGCAATAGGGAAAAAAACACGCATGGGCCAATATAGGTATTCCACACAAGAGTAAAGAATCTGCTGAACCTCATGTGACTGGTGGTGAGAGGAGAGAAGTAAGCAGACTGTCAGTACACTATAGCCCAGCCAAGAGAGGGGTGACGAAGAAAAACACACTAAAACCACTGAAAGAGTGCTAGTTCAAAACTTAGCACAGCATGTCCCTGAAATCATTCTGCAGTATAACAAGCTCTAAATAGAGAGTACACCATCTCATCTACTACCCTTGCTGCTCACATTAAGGCAATTACAATCCCAGGTGAAACAAAAAAAAGCTGAAGATATGTGCCCCCCCCCCCCCCCCCATCCACATCACAAGGTCACAGGGTGGCAGATTTAGTGTGTTCTCAATAGGGAGGTCGAGACGGAAAAAAGGCTTTGTCCATTTCCATTTCCCATGGTCTGGAAACAGCTTTTTTAAAGTTCCACCAAAGAGGTCTTTGTGTAGAAGAGTTTATAAACAGTTCATCCTAATGGACTGTCATGACAATGTAAACAGCACAACACAAGCCTGATCTTACTAAGACCTTCTGTAGCAAACAAAAAAAACAGATCATGCGAAGAGGTGGAAGGAGAAAATATCGTAAGTCAAAGGCCAATGCCAGTGTTTATTTTCTCCATCATTGCTTTCAATCAGTAGATGCCATTCATCATTTTAGTCTACAAGTTCCAGGGCAAATATGCTCATAGACACAAAACACTGGGAAAGCTTCTTACATTCTCAGCTTAGGTGCCTATGAATCTGTATGGAAGTTTATGAATCAGTAGGACTAAGGGACAATTCATAAAACACAATAAACGAAGAATAAACTTTCAGCCTTGAAATACAACCTAGATTTACCTGGAGCTATATGTGCACAACCAATTGGAAACAGCCGATAACCCATTTACAAAGGCAATAGTGCATTGGAGTTTGTGGTCAGAGGCGGATCTTCCATTAGGCAAACCTAGGCAAGTGCCTAGGGCCCCAACCAAATCTGTCTTTATTAGGGGCCCCCAAATCTGACCCCCCAAGCCATTACTTATGTAAATTAAAAAAAAGAAACACATTTCTAGTAGAAAAAAATAACAAAAATTTCAACATAACGCCGAACTAATGCCTAAATAATAATTTTCCAGCACACATGCTCCCCTCCATTGTGCATTGGACTAGTCCAGAATATGATCACGTAGTAACGCACGCAGCGCGAAATAACGTTACTTCAAACCAAAGCAGAGGGATCCCTAGAAAGGTTGCCCCTGTTGCAAAGCAATAAACCTCCAGAACAATAGGTAATTTGCTTGGCAGATAGAAAACAGTTTCTCTAACAGAAAGTCTGAAGCTTGAAGTTATTTTCAAACCTTTACTTGGGTAGCACTGTAAAACTGAGCAGACATGCAGAATACATTTTAGTAATCTCATCTCGTAACATTCGTTTCACATAGCATTGCGTGTTTAAACTGTGATAGAAAATACGTTAGCTTAATACTAACGTATAGGGGAAATTACAGAGACTGCGCTAGGTATTAGCATCAATTAATTCACGTTAATGTTTTTGTATATGAGCCTGACATTTGCTCGGCAGATAGATAACAGGTTCTGTAACAGATACACTGCCGAAATTGACGGCACGAACGACTGGAAAAATGTATCAGCCTTCCTAAAAGAACACGAGAAGTCTGCTGATCACCTCGCAAATATGGCTGTTTGGCGAACGCTTCAGCAACGGCTCCAAACAGGTAAAGCCATAGATCATGTAAATCAAGAGCTCTTTGTGAACGAAGTAAACAAATGGAGAGAGATCTTGAAAACGTCTGATCGCCATTATTATACACTTGGCCGAGCGCAACTTAGCTTGTCACTCACTCACTCACACTGAACCACTGCTTTGCCTGTCTCTCACTCACACACACAGCCACTGTTATTCCTGTCCACACACAAAATCTTTTCATTGGTCCTGTTTAAATGTAGATGGTGGTTTTCATAGACTCATATCCATTTTGTATTTTAGTTCTGTTAAGTGCAAGATCATTTTGTATCTCTGGCAGAGAATGGAAATTCTAATCTTTCTCTCTCTCTCTCTCTCTCTCGTTTGATCTGAGTAATAAACATGTAATTTTGGCAAAGGCTGGAGAAATCTGAAACTGATTTTACTGTGGAGAGTTGAGTGGCAGTGCACTATGGGTTTATTGCGATTCTAAGAGTATTGGGATGGTTATTTGTTTTGTGTACGTGTTTCAAAAATGAGGGCCCCATGTCTATATTTTGCCTAGGGCCCCAAAATGGCTAGATCCGCCCCTGTTTGTGGTGCAATACTGCTTCTGCTAAGCACTGAAGTAAACAACCTTCAGCTATGCCTTAGGGCCCAGACACATCACAGCTGTGCTAAAATGGAATTTTACACTCACATGGTACTGCCTAAAAGAGGCTGTAGGTATGAACATAGCATGTGGAAATGTTTGCACGCTCTACCGAAAGCTTTCATCACATTCTTTGGATCAGCAGTTATTCCATGCGTTGTTGGATAAACGGACCAATACATTACCAAGGATGTGTTATCTGCGGAGAGTTCTTACCACGCCCCGTTACATCAATGGCACACCATCATTTGTTCATCTAAAAGGAGCCCTTTTTTTCTCTCTCTCTCTTTATTTTGCACGCCTGTCTCTTTGCTAAGTTAAGTGTGATTTCTGCCAAAGTCACCAGATGTTGCACACCATTCTCAAGGGCCATGAAATTTTAATTGGTAAAATCATTTCAGATTCACTCCTGAGCAAACAGGACCTTGAGAGAGGGGAGTTCACACACATGAACAGAGGTGCAACTACACAATTATTTAGGGGTATATGCTACATCAATATTGTCATTTTTTATCTGTTTTTACTATTCAAAGGGATTGCCGGAAGGTTCTTTATTAGCTCATGAAGTTCAAAGTCATAGCTTTACCAGCAATGAATTTACACCCAATGGCCAATTATAATTTATAGCACTTGTAACTGCAAATAATAATGATAATGTTGAACAAGATAACAACTTCAATTGTGGCAATATAGAAAAAAACAACAGACATATATGTGCTATAGTGGATAGCATTGTTCCCTTCAAAGCAATAGACCCAGGTTTGGCACTTGGCCAATGCAGGAGGCTTTTTCTCATTTTGGACAAACGTGTCCAATTCAGGGACTTTCAAATGTTTTACTGCTCATCTGCTGTAATTAAGATTAATATAATTCTACATTTTAGCTGATGTTTAGTTTGTGTTCATTGAAAGTGACCAGGGTACTGTTCGGCGACGCTCGCTAAACGGTTTAGCGAGCTAAATTCCAGGCAAAAAAAAGACAACACCCCTTTATCGAGTTCGGCGAAGCAACTTTTGATTAATAACCATCAGTGGCGGTCCGTCAGGGCCTTCAAGGCCTTCTCTGCTGACCTAAACATCATCAGAAAATAAATGTAATAAAATAAATTTAATTTTAATATTTTCTTTTCATAAATATGTATTAAATGATTCCCCATAGTCCATTATCTTCATTTCATGCTTCCAGCGTTGTTCATTTATGTTAGAGCTTTCATCCAATCATATTTCCGCTATCATGTGTTGCCACGCTCCTTGAAATCTTCCCAGAGAACAGAAATCTTCCCTGAGGCCTTCAGAATTCACATTGAAGGCCCGTGTACATCTGATTGGCTATCACAACTTGCTGTTTCAGTTCATTTAAGTTGAATGAACTGAAACAGACAGTTGTGACAACCAATCAGATTTCGAGTTGGCGACACTGGGCCTTCTAGAAGGCCCGGAAAATGTCTTTCCTCGCGTTGAACGTGACACGTAAACGTCCTTTGATTGGATACTGAGGCAGACCGGTGCAGTGCTTCAGTGCTCAGTTTAGCTGGCTAAAACGACGTACATCGGTTTCAATGCTTATTCTTCTAGTTGTTTCAATTGGTAAGACTAAATATAATTACATTAACCAACTCAAATAAATTAGTTTACACAAACTTGATAATTCCAGTTTTTGATACAATTACAACGCCATTTTCAAGACGGAACTTTCAAGAAAAACTGGATATCGTGAGGATGGGAAGTTTAATGAAACTGCTTTGCAGGTGGGACAATGCGATGTTACTTGTTAAACTTGTTAAACCTCACATTGAGTCACATAGGCTACTTTTGGTGGACTTAATAAAACTTTGTAGACTAATCCCTGAAAATCGCCTTTTATTTTTAAGTTGTGACAGTAATATCCAAGCGATCATGTAACTTAGAGTTTACTACTCTTAATGTATTGTTAATACGGGTGTATTGATTTGAAATGCTCCGGAAATATGAATAAAGTCTGTTGTACTCGACTATGTTAAGGTGATGCAATGCTCACTTATACTGCCTTTCTGTATAAAATATACTGGTTCGAGATCCATGGCGTCATAATGATGGTATTAGGAGGTGGATTCACTCAGTTTAACATCGTGTAGGACATCGCTGAAGGCCTAGTCGTGAAATGCACGGACCGCCACTGATAACCATGGTAACCAATAGCTTAGCACTAACCTGCTCCAGGGCAGGCTAGCCAAAGTTTAGCTGGCTAAACTTGCCACACCCACTCCAAAAGGAGGGACCCCATTGACAAGGAGTCATTATTATAGTTTGATTAGCGTAGGAAAAGTTATTTGCGATCGCCAAGAAGATCCATTTTTCCACCGATCCACCCGACAAGGAATAATTAATTTAGAAGACCTTCTCGAGTCATTTATTGCATACACCACCGTAGAACATTGAAAGTCTTCACCTTCTTGCGAGTGGTAGCCTTCATTTTTGTAATGTCGGCGATGCGGAGAACAAAGCCTAAGCACTCATAATTATATGACAGTGGTAGCCTACAGTTGAGACATTGGTACAGTTGATAAACCCGAAATAACTTTCATGCTCAGCCTGAGACGTGATTTTTAGTTTGCACATGAATACTAAAGTTTTCTTTGATCCCAGGAAATTTGAGCACATAACCCATCTCCATTACGGAGATATTCGCGAAAGTTGTTTTATGTCCTTCTACATGTCCTTCTACAATCACGATGTTATTAACCATACGTCATCAACAAATGCAACTGACATCATTGCAAACGTATAGTTTTGCAAACGTGTCTAGTTTTTGTGCAGTAGTAAATAAAGTCTACCTCAGTCTACTTCACAGCATATCAGTTTTGTAGAAAAGGTGGATGCATGATAAGAAGAGAGAAATACACACAATATATTTTCATTGCTTCAATTTATTTAATTTCTTATTAATACATTTACATTTAGTCATTTCGCAGACGGTTTTATTCAAAGCTATTTACAAGGAGATGTAAAACTACAATTACTAGGGAAGCGAAGGGGTTTGAACCAGCGATCTGTAGCATGCACTCCATGAGCTCTAACCGCTGCAGCAGAGTCACATATTAAACATTGGAGAAGATATCACATGTTAGACAGCCTAAAGACAGTTTCTTATATTGCTGTCACAGACGCGGCAGTGTTGAATATTGACATGATTATGGTCTTGAATTCTTCATAACGCATTTATGGTCATATCCTGCCTGAGCGGAGAAAAAAATTAGTCTTTTTCTTTGAGTTTAGACTTTTGTTCGGTGAAAAAAAATCATGGTTTTGGTGATCGACCTATCCTGCCTTTTGAAGCAGGATGTGCGCGCGCAATATTTAGCCTGGGACAATTTAACCTGAGGATTTTTTATCTTAGCGCACGTCGCCAGACAGGCTTGACCTGTTCTCATTTAGCGAGCTACATTATCTCGTGTCGCGAGCTAAATTAATTATCTAAGCTTCAGTTGTACGCCGAACAGGGCCAAGGTCTATAAATAGATTCTCACTTTCCCTGTTTCCCTCACACTCACGGCCACGCCCCTTCCCAGCCTGTTCATTTCCCCACTTGGTTTCAATTAGCCCAATTAGCCCTGATCACCTGCCACCCTGCCACCACCTTTAAAATCAACACCTGTGTTGACAGCCCCTTCCTTTCACACGGACACGAAGTTTGAATGCTTTCGCATGTGCTCCTTTTGTGTGCATTGCTGAACCATAGTGATGGCGAAATGAAGCTTCATGAACCCTCGAAGCTTTCCAGCCAGACGTGTCGAAAAAAGGTTCACTACTCGAAGCGTCGTTCGCTCTCTAGTGACACCTGCAGGTCAATAAAAATACGGTGTAAGAAAGATTTTCTCGGGACAGTGAATTTGTTAAATTTGTTGTGGTTCGCAAGGCCTGCTAAAATAACATGCACACAAACGTATGGTGGAAGAAAAGTTTCTCCATTAATTCAAATTGCATTGTAGGCGAATACAATGACAATAAAGGATTTATTTTTGTATTCTTTGTTCTAATAATAGTTCGATCTGACCATTAAGAGATATGTGGCACAACGGTAAGCAACGTCGGTTTAAAAGTAGATCTGTTTAGTTTCGAATCCTGACCAAAGCGAATTTTGAACGGTGCTTTAGATTAAAATAAAAAGCCTGTTAATTATCTTTACTCTCTATGCCGTTGGAACAAAGTGCTTTTTGAATACTGGTCAGTACTTTTGCAAAGCCAATGAGTGCTTTTGGACAACTGGTCAGTGCAGGGCACTGAAAAGGGGGAGAAAGTGCTTTGTGCAACTGGATCAAGTTCTTTCTCTTCCTAACTAGCTCTATAACTCTATCTCAAATATTCTATACTACCAACAACACCAAACAATCTAAATCTCCAACTACAGCTAAATCTCCAACCATTGACAATAACTACCACGAATACAAGATGAGTTTTGGGACGTCGTATAGTCGAAGCGTCCCGCGAAAAGTGAACGAACGAACCACTTGGTGAAGCACTTGATTCAAATGAGGCTTCAGACGTCACCGGTGACGTCATCTCGGCAAAACGATACAAGCCTCGATACGCGCTCCGGTGAGGAAGTGCTTCATTTTCGCGACACAAGCTCCGAATCCTCGGGTTCATTTGTAACATCACTACTGAACCATGTAAGTTTGGTGATCGCTTTTCATGGACTGATATTGTTTTAGTTGTGTTAGATGTGCCTAGAGATTGTCGCTAGCCTAATTTGCTACCTAAATGGTAATGCTCCTTAGTTCGGTTGATGTTTTGCCTGTGGAGGCCCAGACTATGTTGACCAGTTATTATTATTTGGCACACTGTGTGATCTGTTTTATACTGTATGATTTGAGCACACTTTGTATGCTGTTGCACCCTTTTGTTCAATGTATGTGTTTGGCACTGGTATGTATGATTTTTCCCTTCCTCCTAGAAACCATACACCTTCCTTCCTTCCTTCCTCACACACCTTCCTTCCTCACACACCTTCCTTCCTTCCTTCCTCACACACCTTCCTTCCTACCTTCCTTCCTTCCTTCCTCACACACCTTCCTTCCTTCCTTCCTTCCTTCCTTCCTCACACACCTTCCTTCCTTCCTTTCTTCCTTCCTCACACACCTTCCTTCCTCACACACCTTCCTTCCTTTCTTCCTTCCTCACACCCCTTCCTTCCTCACACACCTTCCTTCCTTTTCTTCCTTCCTCACACACCTTCCTTCCTTTCTTCCTTTCTTCCTTCTTCACACCTTCCTTCCTTCCTCACACCTTCCTTCCTTTCTTCCTTCTTCACACCTTCCTTCCTTCCTCACACCTTCCTTCCTTTCTTCCTTCTTCACACCTTCCTTTCTTCCTTCCTGGACACCTAATAAACGAAATATACTGTGAATCCTGACTGGACTAGTGTGTCTCACCGACCACCCCCATTGGTCTCAAGCCAGCCATCCTGAACCTCCTACACCTCCTCCTTTTCACACTCAATTAGCTCCAGCCAACAGCTAAAGTGGTAACTTAACTAAACTGATAGAAACATAGGGCATTTAACGTTTGTTTGTGTCTGAATATATGCTCATATATAGCCTTTAAGACACAACAGCACAAGTCGGTTACGAAATAACTGTCGTTTTGGTTTATAAAAAACAAACAGCCTATAAACACTAGCTCACATGGAACTCTTAGTTAACTTTTAAGCTGCTAGCCAGTTAAGTTACTCGACTGCAAACCAGGGCCCTAAAGTTCTGCCCATTAAGCCTTTAGGAGATTACAATACACTTCAGTTAGTGCATCAGAAACATTTTGTCACTGTCATTTTGGTTGGTTATAAATGAACTTCCCACTCAAGTAGCCATATAACATTGCCCAGTTAACTTCTCGTGGTAATGGAATACTTTGCCAACCTTGGCAAATCTCTTTTGAACTAAAACATGAAATTCATGAAAAAGAAACATTACTTAAAAATTAAAAAAAAAAAAAAAACATTGCCAGACAGTGTTATATGCACATTCGATAGCAACATGTTAGCTCCAAAATGAATCTGGCACACACTAGGAAGGTAGAAAATAGACATGGACATTCCACATCATAAAAGTTTTATTTTCCAATGGCAAATCCATACATAAATAAATAGATTGCTTGCCAAGTATATATAAAGAAACAATAACCAGCCATAATCAGAATACATGTGAAGTAAATCACTATCCCTGTTGGAGTTTTATTTAAAGATTGTTTATGTTGGAGAGTTGCGCCCTTGCTACATTCACTGTAGGGGAGACAGGTTTCAGATCATTAAAGTGGTTGGCTATTTTTAGGTAACACCCCACAACTGAAATAACCCTGAGGATTTGAAAGTTGCACACAATGAATAAAGAAAGTGTACTTATTGTTCAGAGCTATGTTGTGTACAGTTAGTCTGGGAAGTCCCGCCCCTCTTCTCCGGCCAATTTGATTTAGCCTCTGAAGGGGGTCTGGCAAACTTAGGATAGCAGTTCACTTCAAGATTTCCAGAATCCTTGGAGCCAATCACAAACTGGCTTTTGGCTACCTGGCGCCCCATTGGCGGATTTAAAATAACCACGTCTACCGTAACAAAAGCGAAACTTAAGAGAAAAGCACAGTAAACTATATACTGCTCTCGCGGCTGTCTTGGATGATTTCAAAGGCAAGTTTTCTTTGAAAATAGAACAGAAACCTGCTCTGGAACAATTCATACAGAAAAAAGATGTGTTTGCTTTATTACCGATCGTTGTATCGTTGTATAGTATCGTTGGTCTGATTGGTTAAAGGCGTGTCCAATTACGTGAGTGAAGTGGACCTCCATTGAGGAGTTGGCCAGACTAACTGAGCAAATGAAATGCAGTGAAGGGGCGGGGAATTCCCAGACAAGTGTACAGTAGTATTTTAGTTTAAACCTAGTCTGGAGCTCAATTTCATTTCGTAACTTTTCTATGTACGTAAAACCTATTCGACATGAGTGTAATGGCCTGTTCATGATTAAATTAATTTGTATGATAATGGAGTTGTGCACAGGCCCGGATTCTTGTCCCCAATCCACACACACACACACACACACACACACACACACACACACACACACACACACACACACACACACAACTATACAACCACAAACGTGTGGACATATGAAAAGCACTGCAGCAGTGAAGACCAAAGATTTACACACACATGTATGAAGATTCCAGTGTGTGTGTGTGTGTGTGTGTGTGTGTGTGTAGTAATCTATAGTAAATCATTAGTGCAGGTCTACATTCATTAAGCCGGTAAATAGGGAAAAAAAGAAAAGTAAAAAAAGCTAATGTTATAGTTTTGGCAACAAAAATATATGTTTGTAAATATGTAAATAGCTTGTAGGTATAAATTCATTAGGCCAGTGCATACAAAAGAAAATAAAAAAAAAGCTAACCTTATAGTTAGTAAAAAAAAATATGTTTGTAAATACGTAAATAGTTTGTTTGAAAACCTTTTCTATTCACTTTACCTCTTTAAGAATTGCATATTATGCAAATGAGTTGATTACATCATGTAGCTACTTCTAGCTACTACTTTTGGGAGAGCTAACAGCTACTTCCCTTAGGGCTCAGATACACATACGCGTTTTTGTAAAAACGGGACGCGAGCAAATGCATTGATTCTTATGGTACGGCGCGTTTAAAGCGTGCGCCCCTTCTCCACCACACGTTGCGTCTTTGAAGTTGCGTCTTTGAAGTTCAACTTTCCAGCGCAAGGCAGGGAAGCGCACCGTTTCTGTTTTGGCCGCCGCACTTTGCCAAGGCGTTACTGAAGCGTTTCTGCCTGAAAAAAGACGCGTATGTGTATCTGAGCCCTTACTGAGGAGTTGGCAACACTGGAAGAAATTGTCATTATGACAGCGCTGCACCCAGTCATCTAGCCCTTATGGGCGAGCACAGGAAGAACAGTGCTCCTGTAAAGGAAAAAACTGATGTGTGTCAATAAACTAATCAATCAATCAATCCGCCTCTGGTTGCTAAAAGAAGCGGAGTATACAAAAACATTCCACTTTAACATTTTAACGGCTGGAACACGTTCACAGCTCTTTTTCACTGCTCATAGCCTAACAGTGTTTCTGATTCAACCGTATTTTACCAGGCCAAGGCTGAACCTGCATTGAAACCATTGAGGGAAGCTCAATAGCAGAGTAAATGTTTTGTCGCTAGTACACATTCTGATAAAACACTGGGATTGTAACAAAATCTTAATTTTGTCAACAAGACCCATCTTCAGTGTAAACCCTAATGAACTGTTAGCTTGTCTGAATAAAATGCTGGTCTTCAATCTTAACATGGGATTTTCGCTGATATAACTTTCTTAGCCTACTTAAAAACGACCTGTAGCACCCATGGGTTTTCTTCTACTTGCTAGCATGCCTGACTCCTATGCCCGAAGTTGAAAGTTCAGTTCAGGTCTGGTGTGGGACTGTGCTTGTCTACACGACTCAGGTTACATGTGGTACATGTACATCCCTGTGCCTGCAGATGAGATGCTGAGGGGATGTTGAGTGACTGCATCAGTACAGTAATGTAGTGAGAACAACAGAGATGCTTCTATTAATCCTTATATGTTTGTTCTTTTATATTCTGCTCAACATAATTATGTTACCATTGCCTCTGCACTGCTTTCATTTCAACAGTTTGGTTACAGTTAACAGATTTGTTGAGCAATCAGACTTGGCATCTGTAGTTTACAATGATACACAACAGTAAACTCTCAGCATTGCTAGTCATTGGAGCCAATTGCCAAGCCCAGGGCGCAGCCACAACCAATTTCTTTGTAGGTTACTAACCTAAACAATCTTGTCAGTGTAGTGGGCTATTTCACAATATAGTATGTGACAATTTTTAAATACAGGGTAAAAGATAAATGACTGAAAAAGAAACGTCTCATTATTATTTAACGCGTATATATTTTTAGCCTACAATTGGCATTCAGGCAGCCTTCGCATCCTCACATCTCAATTCTATGTATTTTACAAACTAAAATTATGGCTTTGAATAAATATATTTTCTTTCATGAAAGAAATAACAACAAAAAGGACTTAACTTTATCTGGGATCACTTAATTTCTGACGTGTTGCTTAGATTCTACTTCTACTGATAAAAATGGTAAACAGGACACATGCACCTTCACAGCAATTCCAACATTTGGACGCAGAAAGAGCATAAATACTGTTCAGTATGGATGCTTTTACCTAACTTCACGTCAGATTACATTGTGTGTGGAGCCAAAACATACAACAACACACAAAAACGGCATAGTTTAATAAATCACATCAGTTTGATGTCAGGGTTACATTAAGATTTTACATTGCACAAGTTTATCAGACTTAGCATGCCGAAGGAAGAAATGAGAAAGAGATAAAGAGAGAGAGAGAGAGAAAGACAGACACAGACATTTTTTACTATTTTCTTTTTCAAATAGTGCATTGCGAATACCTGGCGGCCCAGCTTGCTCAGGCAAGATAAAGTGTGGGAGACGCAGGGGAGCAGCGCTCATGCATGGAGGGGGGCAGGCACTCACCACATCTCCTGCCCCCAGCCCTACACACACACACACACACACGCGCGCGCGCATACACACACACACAAGCGGGGAAGGCACTCACCACAGCTCCTGCCCCCAGCCCCTAGCAGGAGGAAGGGCCCCGAGGCCATTTCCCCACACAGCTACTCCCTCTGAATCACCAGCGCTAACACACACACACACACACACACACACACACACACACACACACACACACACAAACACACACACACACGCACAGAGACAGACAGGGAGAGAGGGAGGAAAGAACATTTAGAAAATATAGACAACAATAACGTGAAAGGGAAGATTTATTGGAAAAGGAAAATAAAAATGAAGGGAGTACAGAGATGAGAGAGTGCAAAGAAGCCCCGGTGAACTAAGGAGAAAACCTTTACCCTCTGCTCATTCTGGAAAAGCACACCCACTCCTCACCCCAACTACCATTTCCCACAGACCACCTCACCACACACACACACACACACACACACACACACACACACACACACACACACACACACACACACACACACACTTTGTATCCCCAAGTAAGCACCTCCACATTCAATCACTGCTTCTGGTATGGAGCTCTGAGCATTGAGCCACTGGCAAACTGCTCTGGGTTTGTCCTTCTTTTTTAAAACGAATGAGATAAAAAAAAAGATGTCCCCATTTCCACACACCTGCACTGGAAGTGTTCTTCTCATTACGAGAAACATACAATCAACTAAACCAACAAACAGCCAAAACAAAACAAAAAAAACCCAACTAAAACTTGTAAGGGAAAACAAATATGTGCTCAGAGCATTGTCAAATGCAATTCAATTCATCCCATAAAAACACATTGCCAAGCTCATTTAGTGTGTGTCACTATTTGTGTGCTGTGCAAACTGAGTCTGGATCACAGTTCGTTTATCTTTATGTGCCTCTCTGTTGCTGGAGAGCCTGAATGGCTGTGGCCATGGCCATTGAAGAGTTTTTCTCTGCCTTATGAAAAGCATTTGTCAGATCCAGAGGAGGATATAGGGTCATAAAAGCTGTAGTGATTGGCTCGGAGCGACTCCTGGCTCTCTCCCATGTCGGGAGTTAAATGCAGTGAACTGTGCGTTTATGAAGGATACGGGGCTTTGTCGGAAATGTCCTCTCTAAACTGCACTGGATTTATTGGGTGGCTTCAGTGCGAGTATTATATGGAATAATGATTTTTTTATTGGTGGAAAAAACAAAGATCCCCTCCTGTCCACATAAATGTTATGACAATCAATAATGATGATGGATTTAATTATTTATTGCAGCGCTCGGCAAATGCATGCAAGCTGGAGTGATTGAAAAGGTTGGATGCTGAATAATATATCAGAAGAAATGAACAGGGGGAATACTTTTTAGAATTTAGTTTACTTTAATATTTGGAGAAATATAAATCTATTTTTCTCTGACTGTCTGTTCCGCATGCAACAACAGCCTACAGTCCTGTGCCTGGCCTTTTGGAAATGTTCCCATCAGCTGGGACAGATTGTCTGTATTTGTTATGTTCCAACGAAACCACTGTAAAAGCAACAGATGCTTTAACTGAGGTACAAAGGCACTGGAATTAAAAGTCAGATAGCATGAAAACCATCATGTAATAAGCAAGTAATCATAGAGAGAGAGAGAGAGAGAGAGAGAGAGAGAGAGAGAGAGAGAGAGAGAGAGCAGATGAGAGGTATAACTCTGCAGCACTATAACCTACTTGACTTTCTTCGGGGGTCAAGGTCAATGCAGCTTTGCTCTTGAAATTTCATCAGGCAACGAGTGGGACAGCCCTCTACAGATGCTATTGTCACTGCAGGGGGGGGGGGGGGGGGGGGGGGGGGGGCACGCAGACTACCCATCCTAAAAGGGAAAAAAAGAAATAATGAAAGAAAGGGCACAGTGTTGCCATAAATAAGAGATGATAAATTCATGAAAGATTCAGTCCTCTCTATATTGAGATTTTAGGTTGTGACTTGATGTCAGTTTTGATGAGCCATGCGGCAGATGATGACTTCAAGTTGGATACTTCAGTCTATGACTTTTCTTTTGCGCCGTTAGCAAGTATTCTCAGTGGCGTCAGGAGGCTTGACTTCTGACACCCCCCACCCCCCGCTGGGCTCATTCCCTCCTTCCTTCCCCCTCTTCCTTCATTTATTCTTTAATTCACTCATGTGTTCTCTCTGTTGTTTTTATTTATATGCCTTATTCATTTACTTATTTATCAACTGACAACACTTTGTGTACTTATTTAATACAGTTTTTCAGGGCAAGAGTAATAAAAAAATCAAGGAACGAGGTTTTAGCATAGGACAGTAGTGATCATTAAATAGATGGAAAATAAAAGCTGCAACTGTCTTACAATAGGTAGTAAATAATAAAGGTAAAAGTGTTTGGTGGAGTCTTGTTAAGATGCACTGCATAGCTATAGTCTGTTCTCAAGACACTGTTGCTAAGTTCCCGCAACATCAAGTCAACTGCCAGGATACCTTTTTATTATTTTACAGATCGGTTGACGTGAAGAAGACAGATCCGTTTCTATTAACTCTGTACTGAAGCATCACTGCAAGTCATCCTAGGGTTGAGGGTTAACTTCATATCCATTTCAGGGGGTTTTCCCCTTCTCTTCCTCTTTCCTTCTCTTCCTCTTCTCTTACCCTTCTTTTCCTTCCCTTCCCCTCTTTAGCTCCCGTCTTTCCTTTGCTCTGAGTAACCTTCAGTCTCTGAGTATTACGTGAATATTTTAAAAGCATCATAGCAGGGATATGAAGAGGGGGGGAATTGAATAAACAAAGCCCTGAGCAGAATTATGGAATCTATTTACAGTGGATAATTGGAATGGGGTGTCTAGACGCGAGCCTATTAGACACAGCTTAGCTGCCTTTGCTGCCACTGATACCATCATTTCTATTAATCTCGGCAAATAATGAGTTGAGGAAACGGGGGGGGGGTGAAAAAAAGTCCACCTGAGGCAAAACTCTGAATATTTACAAAAGACAAGAGCCAACGAGCAATCAACAACAAGAACAATCACAACAAAGGCAGCTGTGGCAGTGACAAACCACCCGGCAGGAACGTTTCGAACGTGTTGATCATCTCTTGGCTGACTTTGATGGAGGCATGTGTAAAAACAGAGCGTGCCTCAAGTGTTTGTGTGTGCCGGCAATGTTTCTGCGCGAGTTCACAACACGTCAGCACCTCGCTTTGTATCAGCTCGTAGAGCCGCTCGCAAACGTGTGTAAATAGACCTAGATGAAAGGGTATTACATTTGTATTAGTTGTATCCTTTCGTGTAGAATAGACAATGCACGCACGCGCGCGCACACACACACACACGCACACACACACACACACACACACACACACACACACACACACACACACACACACACACACACACACACACACACACACACACACACACACACACACACACACACACACACACACACACACACACACTCACACACACACAACCACACACACACAAACAAACAAACACAGAAAAAGGTTCATACAGGTCTTCCCACACATATTTTGCTGCACTGCTTTTTTTTTGTAAACAAACACTCATCTTATTGCATTTAAGAGTCATCTCTGGTCGCATGCTGTTGCAGTCTGCCGTGGTCCTGAAGGTTGCCAGCCATTTGCCCCCTCTGTGTCTGTCCCCTAGGGTTTCATCTTTCCTCTCTCCTCCTCTCCAGTCTCAGCTCTGCCTCATCAACCCACGGTGACAAATGTGTCAAAAGTCTTACAGCGGGCTGCTTGAGCACTTCACCCACCCCTGGTTAGACGTCCCGCTGGGTCAACACCCCCCCCCCCACACACAAACACACACACACACACACACACGCACACAAACAAACACACACCACCCCACCCCACCCTCTGTGCTGTGAATGGAGTGGTGCTCCTATGGAACACTGTTTGGTAAGTGCAAAGGCCTTTGTGTGACCCCCACAGTCCCACATTGCCGTCTGATGAAGCCAATCAGAGCTGGGAGTTCGGTGGCGGTCCACGCCGAGGCATTTCTCCAGCTTGTTGCTATAGCGTCAGGGTCTGGTTGTTCAGTTGGAGCTGAAATCTTTTTTCAAGGAGTCAGAGTGTGCCGCATGTGGAGCCAGTTTGAGAAAGGGCAGGGTTGGTGGCACTCAGGCCAGAATAAGCAGTAGGGTCGTCCTGCAGAGCCTTCTAATACACAGAAGAGCAAGCAGGTAAGTAGAAGCTCAGAAATCAGGAAAGAATTATACTGTGGATTTTACCGTGTGAATGTTATTTCATGAGGAAAGGACTTACATTAACACAGCACTGTCCATAGCAGCACATTAATGTTTGTTCCTGTTTGAACTTCTGCTATATGTTTGACTAATAACTATGTCTAATTAATGTCTTTTTAGCAATCAGCCTTTCATATGGACATGATTGGATGATCGTTACACCAATGTTTCAAATATGCATATATATTTGCATACAACGTATAATTGGTGTACAGTATATGGAGAAAGTCTTAACACTGTAATGGTAAAACTAAGCATGTATTCCTTAAGTTACCATAGTCTCAATTTGCATGAAGAATTAGAACATTAAATTAACATGTTAATCCTATGGGAAAAGATATATACATGTTGTACACATTGAATACAGTTACCGGAAAGAAAGTTTGTGTTGATATAAATGCTTTATCAACCAAAAAGGACAGCATCAAAGACACTGTTTACTTAATGTCTCTCTTGTTTCTCTCCATCTGCAGTATTCCAGCTGAAAAAACTTCTTTGTGAGAGATCATTCACAGCTCTTAGGGGATTGGATGTTGTTGGGATTTGACATTGTAATCATTCAGTTATAATAAGGTATTACAGCACTGTAACACATACTATAATGTGTGTATATACTGTGAAGGCGGTTTAGTTTTCAAATAAAGTCTCAAGAGCCCATTCCAGCCAAAACCAGTTTTTGTCTCACTCGAGGTCAGTCACTGCCACATTTAAAGTTGTAATCAGATTGAATAGTCTTATATGAACACTAGAGACTTTTTTAAACGTTGTGTTCATTATCATTTATTTTTTTTCACTCAACATAATCTTAGCCTGAAGTGGAAAACATATCACTGCAATCTCTTTGTGCTGTAGATTAAAGATAAATTGCCATTGTGGTGATGGGGAGATGTCGGCCAAGTTTTTTTTTTTCTCTCTTTCTTTTTTTTGATGAGAAGAGGAGTACAAAGCTGCATTAAGTTCTGCTGGGCTTCGACATGCATGAGAAAAGAAGGATTAACAAGATCCATCTACTGCAATCTGCACTGACACGGGGAAACTTATGCCCTTCGCTGTCCTTGCTCTGTGAGCCGTGTTTGAACTCTTCGCCAGTTGTTTGAATCGTTCAGTGTCATCACGGCCAGGCATTTCCATATGTAATCAAAGAGAATGTGTGGTGAATGGCAAAATTGATTAACATGATCCTTTACATATGAATGAAGCCTCTCAACATTTGAGGCAATCTAGTA
The DNA here is from genome assembly GCF_963457725.1 of Sprattus sprattus. Lineage (NCBI taxonomy): Eukaryota > Metazoa > Chordata > Actinopteri > Clupeiformes > Clupeidae > Sprattus > Sprattus sprattus. The sequence goes on along the minus strand of NC_137915.1, from coordinate 8,581,275 downwards.
ACATCGTACTCATGGTGTATCACTCATTTTGACATACTCCTCCTGTATGTGCTTGCTCCTGTGTTAAAATGACTCCATCCACACTTCAGAATTAGGTTTCCTGCTAATGGACAGATCATAGTAAAATCAATTAAGACATCACGAGTCAATCCATTATCCACTAACTGTGTCATGTGCACGATCAGTTGGGTAGATGTACATGTCTGAATTGAAGACTGTGCAAAACTTGGGAAATGTTCTCTGTTCCCATTAGATGCTGACCATGAATTCATACTTTCTGTCCAGGCATACCCCAACTGTAAATCAATTCTTCAATAGATACGATAGAATAATGTGAACCTTGAGTGATCCTACTCATCTGAGTCTGGAGAAGATATGACAAGTACATCAGGCAAGTGACAAAACATGACTCAAGTCATGACAAAACATGACTCAAGTGCATAAGGTTTCACCAGGACCTTCGCCTTCACCACCAGTCTTGTTTGGCCAGAGCAATATGCAGTATCGAACTACTAAGGCCTTTGAAGCTGGTATCTTCCAATGCACAGGTCCATGGAGATGGGCTTGGGGACATTGAGACCCAGAAGTCCAATAAACCTCTCCACTCCAGGTCCTGCACTGAGACATGTCATGGACAAATTAAATTCTGAGAAAGGGGATAATTGGGTTATATTTAGTGGTTGTATACAGGGGAGGGACATATCACTTCCCAGGAAAAAACGTTCGTCCACCATATTGGCAGATCTGAGAATTAATCCCTTCTTTATTCTAAATCCCTTTCCTTATCATAAGATTATGAAAATCCTGATCCCTCTTCTCTCAGATATTAAATTGCAGCCATAATACAACTCTGGGCTTAAAGAAACCAATGCCGGGTCCACTTGGCCAGTGCCAATAGCTCAAAAGCACTTTGTTTTGAATTTCTTTTCAGTAATTTGTAATTCCCCCCTCTTCGTCAAGCGTGGCCCTCGACATGAATAATGTCGGAAAGAGGCAGCTGGGCTTTGGCATTCAGACGGCACCTATTCTGCCCAAACAGACACAAATGGGAAAAGCGCTTCTGACGAATTTTCATTCATTCCAGCCGGCCGAGGTACAGGGCGGGTGATTTCCCCTCCCGCTGCATCTCAGGGCTCTGTCAAGACATCAGCCCCCGATGACTCCTCTCTTTTAGAGGGAGGAGAAGAATAGCTGTGTCCTCTCTGGCTCCCAGCGTGTGTGTGTGTGTGTGTGTGTGTGTGTGTGTGTGTGTGTGTGTGAGAGTGAGAGAAAGAAAGAGAGGTTGTGTGGATGTGTGTGTGTGTGTGTGTGTGTGAGAGAGAGAGAAAGAAAGAGAGGTTGTGTGGATGTGTGTGTGTGTGTGTGTGTGTGTGTGTGTGTGTGTGTGTGTTTGAGTCTGGCCTGAACATGACACCCAATATTGTGAGGGCTCATTTCTAGGCTTTCATCTTCCCTGTAAACGAGAGACTGGGAGGGTAAAGAGCGGAGCGGGCGGGGTGGGGTGGGGTGGGGTGGTGCAGTCCCCATGCATGGGCCTCCAAATAACTCATCTGGCCTGCCTGCCTTCCACACAGATGCATGCCTTCTGCTCCGTCGCTTATGCATCATGAATAGCAATTCGACCTTGGACGATCATCAGGACCACGCGATTCTGACTCAAGCATATGTGTATGTGTGTGCACTGGTACAGTTCACCACTGAGTAATTCAGCCTGAGCATACGAAAATAATAATATGCTACCATGTGTGGACAACAACCAGTACTGTTTGAGCCAACCAACGATGCTCTTTGAATTTGGGTCTAATAAGCAAGTGAACGTTGATCCAAACACGCAGGAGAAGTGAGAAAATAGGCACCTGCGTATGAAGGAAAAAAGCATGTGTCCAGAGAGAGTGTGTCACCTATTCAATGCCGGGGTTGAGTCAGACATTGATTATGTCTTTAGCTCCCAACAGAAAAGCCTGCCTTGAAAGCCCTTCTCATAGCTGACCCCGAAACTGCCCGACAAAAAAATGCAGCTTCATTAGAGGATTATTAGTCTTTCAAAATGTCATTACTCACCCGAGGCAGGGTGACCTCTACAGCAGGGCTTCTTGAAAGGATGTTTCCACTCCAACCTCTACTGTAAATCACACCGGAGGTTATCATTAAGAGCCCATCTCTTTTTGAACATTTCCTGATTATGGCCAGGTCATGTTGAAATTTTCGGAGTGTCCAACACTTTTTTTTGGTGAGTCTGTATGTTCATGACATTTACCCTGATCGTAAAGAGAGCTGGCTCAAATATCTCACAATATCACATATTGCAGCTCTAACACACAGCACTGGTTTCCTAGTGGATCGGGCAGTTTAACATTAATTTCCCTCGGGATCAATAAAGTATCCATCTATCTATCATCTATCTATCTATCTATCTATCTATTTAAAAATATTTCACAATATCACATATTGCAGCTTTAAAACACAGCACTGGCTCCCAGTTTACCATTCAAAAGCATTTTGTATTGTCGCCTCTCGCTTTAATAACAATTTCCTCTGGGGTGCCGCACTGTACTGCGGCTTAGTTTTATCTGCTCTTAATCTCATCAGTTTCAACAGGTCCTGCATGGTGAGTGCGGGACGGAAGCCAAGGAGTATCCGCCCATGTCAGATGAGGTCTGTCGATAGCTCCCATCAAACACAGAGTGATCAAAGCTCGGGCCGGGTAGTCGCGGAGGCAAGGATTAGTGTACATCTTGCAGAACCCCTGTTTGAGAGAGAGAAAAAAAATGTCTCCTCCAATAAAGAGATTAAGTTGAAAGTGAAATCTAATTCAATGGGAACTGGGGAGCTTACGACTACCAGCTATGGATGGGCATTGTGTGTGTGTGTGTGTGTGTGTGTGTGTGTGTGTGTGTGTGTGTGTGTGTGTGTGTGTGTGTGTGTGTGTGTGTGTGTGTGTGTGTGTGTGTGTGTGTGTGTGTGTGTGTGTGTGTGTGTGTGTGTGTGTGTGTGTGTGTGTGTGTGTGTGTGTGTGTGTGTGTGTGTGTGTGTGTGTGTGTGTGTGTGTGTGTGTGTGTGTGTGTGTGTGTGTGTGTGTGTGTGTGTGTGTGTGTGTGTGTGTGTGTGTGTGTTTGTGTGTGTGTGTGTGTGTGTGTGTGTGTGTGTGTGTGTTTGTCTGAAGTGGTGTGTGTTGCATAGGCATCATATCTGTGTTCATGATTGAATGCCAAGCTGTGTCAGGGTGTTATGAACACGTTGATGGTATAAAAAAAAATGCATGCAAAAGGTTAAACCTTTGAGGTCTCTTTTGTCTAAAACTTTTGTAGAAAAATGTTCTTTTTATTGCTGAGCCACAGGTTGACACGTGTGGATATCTCTGGTACAAATCAGTTGAGTAAATAAAAAGTAGTACTACTTGTTGATGATTGAATATTATCATTACATTGATGCATTTAAGCAGTTACTTTATTATAATTTTAAAGCATCTCCATCAGTATTCTTTCTAGATGCTTGTGTTGGGTTACTTGAGCTAATGTTTGTTTACAATAAGCAAATTCATATGTAATTTAGCCATATGAATGTGTAGTATGTGGATATTAACACATTAACACATTAACACAACGGCAGAATATTATATGACCATTCTATAGTATGATGTCCACTCGTTTAGTTTCATTGTGTGAACATGTCCCTCGGTTTAGTGCTCCTGTTACAACTTCTGAATCTCCCATCAGCTTCTCAAATCATTACCAGTTATCAAAGCTGTCCAGATTCATTTACACACAAATTTCTAATCTGGGTCTTGTGATGTCTTATTTGATGAAGAGGTCTTTGTATCTCGCTAATAATTGTCTCTCATTGATTTGATGTAATTACCGGCGTCAGCCAGTGTCAGCGTTCTGGAGTATTTATTATGACTTCATCAAAGAGAATTAAGCTTGGACGTGACCTAGACGTGATCTCAGTGAGAGTGTGGTCATCCATGAGGATATCGCTTTGAAGTTGTCTCTCTTTGAAGTGAATAAAGGAGATATATAATACCAAAGCTGGATTCATTTGGCTAGATAAGAAGAAGCCAGTCAAAGTGCGCCTCATGAGGATACGCTTTATAGTATATAACACTGTTGTCTCACCACCACTGCATATTAGTCACCATTTATGTCCTCTCACACAAACAGTACAGAGCACATTTCAGTTCAGTTATTGACAACTCTAAAGTGATTTAAGCTATTACGTTTATATTACAGCTTTATTAATATACGTTGTTAAATCAAATCTGAATGTCGACCATTAATGGGTGACAAGTAGTGAAAGAAAAACTGCAAGGAAACGAATACATAAAGCGAGGGGGAAAATACAAACATGAAATAATAAATAAAGTCCTTGTCTAGCTTCAGTCAAGCTTGAAAGGAAGAAGAGAGAGTCAGTGTGTGTTCAAGAAAGGTCACACAGTCAGAAAGGAACAGAAGAGCTCACACACACACACACACACACACACAAACAAACATATACACAGAGACACACACACCCACTCACACGGTGAGAAAAGAGAAAATACACTGCTAACAGGAGCACTGTCAACTCTCCAGCAAACCATGCCACAGCCATATGCCACAGTGACACAGCTGACAAGCAACATCAGGAAAGGGCAGCACACATCATGGCCTAACCAGAGGACTGTAAAATCTCATATACATTATAGCATTAATAAAGAGGCGTAAACACTCAGGGATCCTCTGCACACCTTCTATTCAGGATCGCTACAAATATTCTCCTTCAGTTTTACTTTGAGTGTGATCAAATATATACATGTTTTATACACTTTTATACACTTTGAGTGTGATCAAATATATACATGTTTTAAACACTTTTATACACTTTGAGTGTGATCAAATATATACATGTTTTATACACTATTTGTTTTATTGTCCCTTTAATGGATATAGTCTATTCAATGTACTGCATGTTGACCCACCTAACCTGTGGAAAGTATCACATAAATACCATCCTCTAAGCTATTGTCAAAGTATATGTCTTGATGAGCAAATCATTTGTTATTCTTGATTTCACAAAGCACACACAAAGCACTCCACATCTAGAAATGTAACAAACACTGGTTATATATTACAGTATTCTGTTGTAAAGAAATAACTGATAAACCCTTGCAGAAATGTCTGCTTTTGAAGAGCCATGTAATTCCATAGTATGGGTTTGGACCTCAGCATGATTACTCTACATTGATACATGCACGCATAATTACCCTAAAACAAATGATAAATGTGAATAAAGATTCTTACATCTATACTGTACAAGAGAGTATTTGATAAACATTCTTCCAGAATTGCATCTCAATCCTATGCTCATTTCAAAGATGCCATGACTGAACTCTCTAGTCTGAATTTCCCACGCATTATATATTACAGGTGCATTTATACTGGCCAAATTGTTTGTGAAAAGCTGTAATGTTGCTGGCAGTTGGGGTTGATGTGGATGGTCTGTATAATATTGTTCAGGTCTTATACATCAAGACAACGCAAGACAACGCAATATATATTCTCCATGATCTAAATGTCTATGGTAGGGCTACTTTAAAACCCTATCTGTTAGTGTGCACTTTAAAGGCAACACTAAATTTGAACAAATGTTTTATTACTGGGACATCATATTGACCTATTTACTGGCTCACAACAATGCCCCCAATGAAATTGACAGGTGACATGTACAGGACATTTGCATAAGCATTCAGTACCTCATTTGCTGTTGAGAACCCACGGTTTACCCATCTGAGACACACAACCGTAAATGACCACCTGAGCAATAGAATGAGATGCAAGACATTTACATGACAGGAAATTAACTTAATTTATCAGGTAACACTATCGACTGTGTTTTCTGAAATTCTTCCTTCCTTGGCTTTGTCCGTTGCTTGCTGATTCAGCTGGGTTTTTACATTTACAATATAACATGATCCTGACAATGAGGGCTGACACTGAGAATTAAAAGTCAGTAGGAATAAGTAAACGCTGGTTTATCACCAACATTTACTCATAGTCCTTTTGTTGTGCATCTTTGGTGGTTTCTTCTCAGTTTTTGATAGTGGCCCCACATCACTTTGACTTTGACTTAAGTCAAAGAAAACAAAGGACACTCTCTCTGGGCATGGCCTTTTTTCCAATAGCACAGCAGAGTGCAAGTAACTCAGTCTGGTTATTCTATTTATTTTTTGTCCAAGCACCGGACTTACCAAGGGTTGATTTACAGCTGTAGCTATCTAGGCAAACATCAGGTTATCTTGAATTTGTCAAGCAAAATGCATATATTGTGGCCCTTTCACAGTTATAGTTTATTCAAGGTACTGCATATTGACTCACCCTATCTGTGTTAATAATTTGACAGAAGTATTACATAAATACAAGGCTATTTTCAAAGTATACGTTTTGATGAAGAGCAAATTATGTATGTCTACGCTAAATGGACAATGTAGTGTCAAATTTTGGGTAAAATACTGGGTCAGCCTCAAATAATTCCACTGCTATGCAGTTTGACAGAAGTCTGTACCCCCATGTTTTCTTGTATTTGCTAATAGTTCTTGATCTAGTTTTTCTGTTGTAGGCTGTAGTGCATCTATGTGATGAGAACACAAGACTGCAGGAGCTCCTTAGGTAATTTCACCCGGACCGACTCTCTGTGACATTATCTCTCTCTTTCTCTCCCCCTCTGCTTATGATTTTATCTTTTTTACACTGTTCTCATCTTTCGATCCCATGCTCTGCCATGCAATTATCCCCGCCATTAATGGCCCTATTCTCCTGTGTGTCCTTTGAGAGCTGCACAAGATCAGTGTCAAATAAGAAAAAAATAGACCTGGTGTAAAACTTGACATGAATGTAATATCATGGCGTTCTAAACGAAAGTTTTGTGAGGAGATGTAATGACTTTGCCACACCCTTCTCATATCAATCACCCCACATTTAGTTTAAACTCAGTTCTCCTCATCAGCAGTGGTGCTCGCTCTCAACCCTCCACCTGCCCTATCCCACCTGTCCTCCTTTAGTATAGAATGGAGGTGTGTGCACAGATCCTGCTAGACTCCTGCCAGCACAGTCGACTCCTGCACGATCCCTGCAAGGTGCCAGAGACCCCTCCAAAAACACGTTGTTCTCCCTTCTTATGTTCCTGCAAATTGGGACCTCGTGAAATATTACAGCTCTTAGTCTCCCTATACAGAGTCTGTTGGTACTCATACAGCCAGGGGTGTATGCATGGATCCTGCTTGACTTCTGCCTGCAGGCCCCTTAGCCATGCATGGTCTGTCTCATACATTAGCCAGGCCAGGTCTGTCATCTCTCAGCTTCTGTTTCAAGATAATTCTTTTCTGCTTCTCATCATGTTTAAGTCCAACCCATACCCATCACTGGGATATCCAAGGTCCAGGCCTCTGTAATATAATTGCCTCAAAATAATTATACTTTAGTGCCCCAGAACTACCCTAGCATGCTTTTGGAACGAACCTCTGTATTCCTAAAACCCTGCGTATGGCCATGGTTCAACCCACTCATGCTCAGACTTTTCTCTCAGGTGTGCCCCTGCTTTGATTTGATCGCTCACGTCTCCTATGCTTGTGCCTGGTGCAGGAGAGTAGAGCCTCCACTATTAATGGTAATATGGCAGGTACATATTGCTTCTAAAAATAGGCCACCAAAAGGCTCATATAGCAAAGTTCTTTTCCAGCATCTGATCAAAGAAACCAGCCACACCTGATTGTCACCTTCCAATGACTATTGTAAGACAAAATCCACTCTGAGAATGATTAAATCCAGGAAACAGGCATTTGCGTTGTTTGGCCTGGGTCAAAACTTGATGGTTACATCTCAGCTACTCAACCTGGACTGGGTGTATTCACAGCAACCCCCCATTGGTCACGCATCAGGCTATCAGGTTGAACTAATATTGCCACATCTTGCAGTGCTTTAGTATCTGGTTGCTTGCTTTAGCTTCCCACCGATGTCACAAAGAGAACCTCAGAATGTTTGGGATTTCCAAGTTATGTGCAAATGTATTTGAATATAGAGTATTCATGTTTGGCCATTATGATGTGGGCTGCCGTCTGATCATGGTTTTATTGCAATCTGAAGTACCTCCCATAACTGTATAACTTGACTAGCCCAATTGTGACCTCTGCCTCTGCATGCCCAGAGGGCCAAGGGGAGGGATGGTGTGAGAGAATGCTATTTGAGGGCATCAGTGGCAGGTTTTGGCCTTAAGGGACTGGTGTGGGGCTAATGCATTGGATTAGGTCTTGAGGTAAAAAAAACAAACACTTCAGAGTATTCGGGCTCTTCTGTTTTCCTGCTGATGCTTCTCTTCTTCTTGGGGACCCTCTTCTATCTTTGAGCTTGGGGATCCTCTCCTCCTCTGCTCTCCTACTCTATCACTCTGTCTGTCTCTCCTTCACCATTTCTCCAACTCATTCATCTCAGGTTTGGGTTTATGTGTTTTACACCTCATGCATTGAGGTTTAACCAGGTTTACTTAATCTTCAAGTATATTTGTCTAATTGGCATCCAACCTTTTTATTCAATTGTTGTTATTTCCAGTTTTACTACAACTACATTATTGTAACATTTAAGCGTATTTATTGTGATAATTAACAGTTTTTTTATTTCACTAAACATTTCAATAAAACTAGTGTGCCATGCCATTACATCTATTAAACTGACTTACATACTGCTTGGTCATTTTGTAAGTCATTTTAATTTATTGGAATTTTTCCGCAACATTTACCACTCTAATGCCTTCTACTGCCCTACTATAATGTTCAGACATAAACCTTCCAGCCTTTGTTGATATTGTGGCCATCCTTACACTATCCTCAAAGCACCTTCTATATTGAGTTACTCTCCTAATTCAGATCTACACCTCTTATCATGTCCACATTAACATATGCTATGCTTTTAGGATGCATTGAGTTCACTATGGCTAGATCCAGATTTAACCCCTTTTATTCACACCCAGTTTGCAATCTTTAGATCTTGGATTCAGACATCATTCATATTTTATTAAACAGCGCACAACTGATCAGTTTAGAGAAAGCCTTTGGGTTTTAGTCAGTAGATTGTGTTGCAGCTTTATCTGCCTTCTGCCAGATAACTCTCTTGCTGTGTATCTATAGCATTTCCATCAAATCCTATACGCCTCTGACGGAGGCACAACCTGATACACACAGGGATTCCTGCAGACTGTTACTCAACCCTCTCTTTAAGGATCGGTGCAGCCACCACTGGGGCATATATAACGCCTGATGGATCCTGGCCTGAAACACTCAGCCAATGGTCTTCTGACACTTTCATACTGATAACATCAAATTGACTGGATCTTAGACACGATCAGAGTGCCCTCTCTGTCTGAGCCGCGTAGCTTGCGTAGTCCTGGCCAGGTTATCCTTATTTGTCCGCAACCTTTAGGGTGTGTGCACAGATCCTGCCTGACCCTTGCCTGCGCAGTCAACCCCTGCATGATCCTTGCAAGGTGTTATAGGATGCAAGCCAGAGACTGTGCCAAACATACTCTTCTTCTACCATATCTTCTTGCACATCATCAGTGGTGTAGTGGTCCCTGGAGACGTGGGTATACTCTTAATTACTCTTTTTTTTAGCAGCCCATACAGCACAGGATAAACACCCTGTTTTGAGAAGTGGGTATACTCAATGATGACTGAAAAATAAGTGGGTATACTCCGAATACCTGCGTATACGACTACACCACTGGGCATCATATGAAAGAAATGTAAGCAATGATATCTGATCTTGCAGCATCTCAACTGTGTATGTAGTACTGAACTGTGTGGCTCATCTACCCTGCTTCCAGGGTGTATCAGTGAACTCCCTCGGGAAAAATAGATTCTAAGAGGAATTTGTCTGCCAGCAATACCAGTCCAAAATGGAAATGTAAAACAATTATAGAACAGAGAATCTACTGGCGTACAGCATCGTAATCCTTATATTTGTGAATCTTCCAAAAGGACGGTTAATATACCATCCCCTATTAAGTAGTTTATATTTGTCAGTGTTTTTAAACACACGTTTATGTGGTTGATATCTATTTAATTACTGTGCAGTGCCCTTTATCCTGCCTGTGTTCAGTGGCCCTTTACTTTGACACACCATGTCACTCCTATGGACTTGCTTTTGCATGTTTTAATCTCCGTCTTTTAGTATTCATCTGAGAGTTCTAGCCCGTGGAGAAGCACGTCTTGAAACGCCCTATTCCCCCAACCCCCCCCCCCCCCCGCCCATGGTCTCTGTCCCACCACCAGGCCTCCGGTGTCCGCTCCCCTCAGCCACCATAAAAGCGACAGGCGATCATAACGTGATGTGTGGGAGATGAGTTCATCGGCAAGCCACTGACAGCCGACTGCCAAAGCCGCCTAAGCTAGCGGTGATCTACGGCTCCAGCAGTGGGAATGGAAAGGGATGGGCTCGCTCACACACAGAGCAATACGTCACAGCAGCCACCACCGCCACTGCCAACACTCCCTTCTCTGTGCTCCCAACTCTAAATAGGGGAAACATTCGGTCAAAAGAGAAACGGACATCCTCCTTCAAAAATAGATCTTCAAGGGTCAAATAGAGAAATAACTTAAAGCAGTGGTTCTTAACTGGGGGGTCAGCTCATTTTTCCGACGCCCCATTGGTCCGATGCGTCAATATTCCGAAAATGTCCCATTGATCCTACAGCCCTTAGTCTTAGATAGATTTTCACCGATAAATTGAAATCCTTTGTCCCGACAGTTCAATGTTCCGACCAAAAGCTGCTTTAGATCACCGTCACCTCATGATAAAATAATGCATGCCTACAGGCCTATAGTATTATTATTATTATTATTATTGTTACTATAATTATATAGACTAAATCGATAGAAAACTGTGAATCTCAAAACCAAAGCGGAATCATCTTTCCATGACAGCTCTCGAAAAGCAGCGCAAACAGGGTTCTTTCCATTAAGCTATCCTCCCGTCCTCGAACTGTGCGTGGCTGCAGTAGACCTATGCTGCTGTTAGCCCATCCGTAGTTGGTTTGTTTTGTTTATTTTACATTTGCAAAGACGCTGCTGGCCTAGACTTCACTAGCTCGACCAAAAATCGAAATAACTTGTCCGTATCTGTCTCCATTGCGTCTCTGGTGTCTGGGCGCAAAGTAGAGCAGCAACAACGTGCGTCTGCAGTCGTTACAGCGGCAGTCTACTTGGCACCGGGTAAAAGAGGGGCGAGGAACATACGACCTGGGGAATTATGTTGACCGACCCCAAACAGCCATTGGTCGGAACATTGAGCTGTCGGAGCAATGGGTTCATGTTAATCATTTCGAATTAGTGGGCTGTAGGATTAATGGGAAATTTTCGGAATATTGACGGGTCGGACCAAAGGGGCGTCGGAATAATGGCATGCTACCCTTAACTGGTCTGGTCTTGGCACCCACAATTTCCCACGGCCGTTAAGTGGCGACCCAAATTGTATAGCCGTTTGCCCCATTTATTGTTTCCAACTTCACTCTTAATTTCTTCATCAAATTAGCTTCACAAACAAGCATACATGTTGAATTCTTTCCCACACACAAAACGTCATGGAGGCTAACATAGCTAATCTCAATCTCTTACAGTAATTAGCTAAACATTTTACTTTCCAACAGAATTGTGAATTCTAACACAAATGTTTCAAGCCCACCAGTGGCATCCCTTTAGACAGCTAGTTGGTCAAAGCTCTAAGCTCAAAGATCATACTACAGCACAACTCCAACCGACACTTCGGACTCTCATACAGTATGCTATGCATCTGCTTTTCTGAAGGAACACACACTGTGCGCATCCAGAATAATTCAGTGACTTTTGGGTCTTGACCCACCAGTTGATAAACGCTGACTTTAAAAGATAGATTAATTAATACACAGGAGACCCTAGGTCATGGGAAACTGTTGTGCAAAAAGCCATTTTATGTTGTGCAGTTCCAGTTTCTCAGGGTCTCCAGTGACCTCTCATACCCGACAAAAGAGCTATGTCAAGGCCCGTCACATCTGACACTGTCTGGTCGTGAAGTGAGCCATCTCCATTGACGCTAATCTAATAAACTGTCTTGTGTCCGGCCGGGGGGTTGGGGTGGTGGGGGGGGGTTAATTGCATCAGAAACTTGCTGATATTTCCTCTCCAGATCGGTGGCAAGGTGCTCCGGACCCCACCGGCCTCATCTCAGCGCCAGGCTGGCCAGCAGACTGAGGAGTCTTTAACCCTGCTGGAGGAAGCCTGGTCGCAACTGAATGTCCTCACTTCAACCGCAGAGCTGCCTGGCTCCTGTCCAGTGTCATGGCCCAAGGGAGCAAGTGGGGACTGCTGAACAAGCAGCAGAACCAGAGCTGACTTCCTTCTCGCTGACACGCTAACGACATTAGCATAGCACTAAACATATGTTCTTATTTAATACATAAAGAGCCAGATGTTTACTTTTTTTTCTGCGTAAACATCATCAACTCAATAATAACATAAACAAATAAATAAAAGCGGAGAGATGACATCCACAAACGTACGCCGCAAGAATGTTCCAGATGGATTAATGACCCCGGAATAAAGAGAGGTCTTTCAATTCGTCATGAAGACACACCTAAGCTGATCACATTCATCTCTTCAGCGGACTGAATGATGGGAAGGCGAGCGGAGAGCTAAGGGTCAGATCTAACTCTGCACGCCGCTGGATGGAGATGTGGCCTATATAGACGATCGCTGCTAATCGCTGCGGACTTCTTAAGCCAAAGTCCGAATACGATTAACAAGAGAACAAGAGGAGGCTCAGTAAGCTCGTCCTAGCCACATGTACCCGAACTGAGTGAAAACAGATGGCAGAGAGCTAGGACAGTCCCTGCTTGGACAGAGGGTCCACACAATGAAGACGGATATGAATAAACACATCAAAATTAAAATCTGAGAATCTGTTGAGGAAAAGCATCAAGAAAGAAATTACTGAAAGCACTTATTCGGCTAAATATCGTAGAAACACACTAAGCATCCCAGCTCCACACTGAGCTTATCGTCTTTGCTAACAGGGCTCACATATTTTAATAACCTCTTTGTGTTTGATTCTCTCTCTCTCTCTCTCTCTCTCTCTCTCTCTCTCTCTCTCTTTGGGTGTGTGTGTCTCTCTCGATCTACAAGGTACACTTTGAGCCTTCACCTGCTGGCCCAAATACCTACAGGGATTTTTTTCCCGCTGTTGTCATCAAAGCTTCAAGTCCCCTGCGCCTCTCGGTATCGCCTTGCGCTGAGTGCCTGTAGGATTCCAGCCAAGATAGCTTCAGTCGGAGTATTCACTGTTTGGGGGATGGTGTGTGCTGCTGGATATGATGCACAATGAAAAGGAATATATTTGCATCTCCTGTCGACTTGGTCCCCCTACTGCTTTATGGAAATGCCATTTTATTTCAACTTTGGTGTCGGGTAAACAAAAGAGTTGACAGAAATAAAAGTTAAACATGAATGTCCTCACTTTGACATGCCCAAGGGGTTGTTTAGAAGTAATAAAAAACATCATTTTTTTCATTGTTCAACAAATGATGGCTTCACACAACATTGTCAGTACAAGCTGAAGAGATCACATATCCATACAATGTACTCAGGCCAAGAAGTCCAATCTATGAAGAATATCAAGGCACAAATCGATTACTGATGTTTGATTCAGCAAGAAATCATTGATCCCAGCAAAAAAAAACGTCTGAAAAGATTACAACTTTTTTTAATCTGCACAAATAATTCTCCCCTCTTTCCCCAGTTTCTCTCCTTTCCTTTTTATCAATCCATTTCTGGATGCCTCTTCTCGGTCCGGGCCACTGAATCCAATTACAATGCAACCCCTTAAGCCCTTTTGATTCTGCCAACAAAAGTTTGTGGTCTCCCGGCATGTAAGCTGTCTATCAGATAATGGAAGACTCAAATTCGCCCCTGCCTGCCAAGCTCCGGAGGTGGCCTGGCCACATCTACCTGTCACCTGGCGTGGCGCACCAGCCGTGTCCCCCCCTGTCTCCTCCTGGGAAATCTGCGAAGAGCAGCTGCCCTTATCAATGTGCTTTTCAGCCACGGTCCCCCATCCCTCTTCCTTGCGCTGGCCATTCTCGATGACAGCGGGCACAGTGGCCCCCCTAATCTGCCTAGACTTTAACAAAATTAAACTCGGGGCTGTGGCACATCAGCAAGCTGTGCGGTGAGGTGGCGGGGGGGGGGGGGGGGGGGGGGGAGATTTCCTGCCACCGCGATATGGTATCGGACTGGGTGGACATTAATATGGAGGGAGGCTGCATCTGCTGGCGATACGCGCCCAGAGAGCAATCGCCAGCTCCCTAACATCCAAACACATCCAGTCTCATTAGGAGCTGGGATGGCACATGGCCCCTGCAACGCACGGTGGTATATTACCGTGCCGGCGCTGAGCTGTGTTTACAGCGAATCGTAGTCGCTCGGAGAAGACTGAATCCAATTTTGGCAAATTGATCAAAAGGAGGCAACAGAATTTTAATCAAACCATGCAATTAATGTAATTACTTTGCATTTTTTTGAATGAATGTATGAATGAATTGCCCTGAAAAGATTGGTGTGACAAAATGGCTCCTGTCTTCAGTGTAAATTGCACCCCAATGGATGGTATCTGACAGCAAGCATGATCAGCTGACAGGAGTCAATTGGAAAAACTCTATACAGAGTAATATTTCAGCAGCTGTTGCATACCACAACAGAGAAATATTACCATACAAGAATTATTTAATATTATCATTCAGATTTCCCAGACGTCTTCTAATATATTGCTAGATAACTTTACAATATGTTCAACTTTACAATCTGCTGTTTTAAGGGAAAACATTGCTTAACCTACAGGAGACTAACTATGAAATACCAATAATTCACCTGTGCATTATTATTAAAATAGCATCATATCAGCAATATTATCATACTGCCTAAGAATATTTTCATCACACATTGGCCTCCATAGCCGCATTTACAGGAGACTTAGAGGAGAGGGTTTTCTACTCGTCCCACCCAAAGGTGCCCGTGGTGAGAATCATAATGACACTTATTGCACCTACTCTTTATATTCCTTAAAAGAGTAACAACAGAGTTCACAGCTGAGCCATTCCAACGTGGGTTTACCGTGCTCTCTGGAGCAAGGTCTAAACCACTTCATCACATGTTGTATGGAGGTGCCAAAAACAATTAGCGGGCTGGTATCGAGAGTGAACGTGTGTGTGGGGATGTGAATTTAGAAGGGGAGTTGAAGAAGATACTCACAGGTTGAAGAAGAGACTCACAGGTTGAAGAAGAGACTCACAGGCCCTGGGGGGTTTCTATTATAAGGCCTCACTGCCACCCCTCTGGGTCCCCACATTTCCCACCATCCACCCCTTTAAGGGGGGAATAGTGAGGGGATGAGAGGATAAGGGAGCAGCGACACCAGGCAAGGCATCTGTACTGGGTGAGGCTTGGCACGTGTTTCTCTGATAAAGTAGATTTAGTCATTTAGCTGACGCTTTTATCCAAAGCGACTAACAAGGATGCATACACATTTTATATTTACACTGATGGCACACTGCACATTAGGAGCAAGTAGGGGTTCAGTGTCTTGCTCAAGGACGCTTCGACAGGGAATCGAACTAGCAACCTTCTGATTCCTAAACGACTTCTCTTCCTACTGTACCACTGCCGCCCAAGGTAGGCATCATTGTGTATGGCTAGGAGGAAGTCAGTCTATAGGTGGTGGAGTGGTGTTGTTCTCATGGTGGAATATTCCTATATTGGCCCATGGAGGGGAGAGGGTTGTGGCGGGGAGGAGGCCGTGGCTCACACAGAGACCGCTGGCCCCTTTCACACCGGCTACCTGGGATCCTCCATCATTAGAGCCTCCGGGTGAAGCCGAGGGAGCAGGAGAGGAGTCGCTCCCCCCCCCCCACACACACACTGAGTGGATAATAAGCCGAGGCAGGTCCGCTTTCTTTCCTAAAGGCATCACATCAGTGCAGTGCGATCGCTGAGGCTTAGAGAGACCTGAGCCAGATGGAGAGATAAACAGAGAGGGCTAGGGCAATATTCCATATCTGTCTCTCATCTAGCCATGATCTTAGCCGCTTTACGCTGTCTTTTAAAAAATATGGCATTGACCAGTGACAGTGTGTGAGAGATTGCCATAGAGAGGGAGTGAGAGAGAGCGAGAGGAAAGATCAATACGGAAAAATCGCTTGCTTTTGGAAAAAGATGATGAAGGAAGAGACATCCCTACAGTTTGACCGCTTTAACGCGGGTTAAGTGGAAAATCAGAGAAAGGTACCGGAGCTGTTTGTCACTGTGATGGACGGGATCCAGTTTTCTTTACATCGCGCTCGCGCTTTTCTTTCGCACTTTAAACAGCTAAAGCATAATACAGTCATCATTAGTCACCGCTATATACGTACAATATGAAAAGACTCTCATAATTGGCCCATAGATCACGGTGCGACTTCCCCAGTCAAAGAGGTGTCATAGAAATTGATGATGGCTAAGATGGATCTGGTGCCTGGCTCCAACGCTGTAAATAGAACGAGCTATCGGAAATCCCATTTGCTGGCCCCTGTCCTGGGCTCTGGTCACCATTTTTAAATATAAATTAATAATCGCTCATATTTATAGCACTTTGACTCCCCCCCCAACCCCACCCCACCCCACCTTCCCCCCTGAAGAGACTGTGACCCTTCATACCGGAGCCAAAGAGTCTGAGGTCTGAGTGCAGTGGGGATGGGTGTGTGGGGGTGCTGGGGTGGAGGCAGTGTGCACTGGCCCTGTGCTGAATCGCAGCCCCTCGGCCGGTGACACAGAGGGATCCTATGTTCCCCTATGTTGAAATGTAATGTGCACTTTGTTTGATCACACTCATACAGCCGGAGAATAGGATCTACACCATCATTCACATTCATATTGATTTTTGTTTCATTTCTATGAAGATTGTCCATTTTTGGTAATATAATGCCCACCCAGGTATGTAATATGGCTGCATTGTGCAGGGTGAACACTGTATGCTTACCATTCACACCACTTACATTAGGCATGTATTATGCTCTGTGAGAGGGACTTGGAAGAAAAAAAAAGAAAAAATCTCTGAATGATTCATAAAACAATCTGAAAAACAGAATTATCGATTTCTTTAAATGCGTTTTCAGCATCTGTATCAATTGATATTCACTGTGAGTGTAACCTAATTCTCTAAAATCATTTACTGCTAAATAAACACATTTTACAGTGCTTTCAGTCAAAGGTTATACATTGGTGCATCAGAACTTTCAACAAAAATGAAATTAAGTTTCCCAGGAACATTAAATTCCAGATCGAATGCATCAGGCACCCAGCATATATGCTGTGAACTTCTTCTGCTCATCACAGTTGATGATAAATCACTCAAGAAGGATAAATCCATCACTCACAGTTGACACTCTGCCAGCTCAAATGAACCCTACTCTAGTGAAGTCACCTTCCTCTTTCTCTTTTTTTCTCACTCCTTTTTTCTTCCCTCTGCCCACACTAAAGCTGGCTTTGGTTGACACTCTGTCCCAGGCTGTCACATTGATGGAGTGAAGTTCGATATGAAGTGAACTGCAACATCTTGCCACAAAATGTCAATATATCAGATTCATAGTTGCTTCATTGGCTCCACTGCTCCCAACATGCTTCAGTGCCTCTCTCTACTCTGTACAGGTCACATGGCCCTGCTGAACGGTTTGGTTTTTCTTCCTGTATCCAGTTGCCTCATGAACTGTTGTTTTCGTGCGATTATTGCCGCCTAAAGAAAAAGAAAAACATGTTCTCTGACCTAAGGCCTTTTCACATCAATGTCCTTGTACTTTAAACGGCACTGAACATCTTTTGGATTTCATCTGGCTGTCGTTTTATTCCGTCTTGCCGTTACCCAGCAGCACAGTTTTGTTCCTGTGACTCACTTCGGCTGTGCTGGAGGAAAGGTACAAAAAAAGAATCCCTCACAGAAAACCAAAGGTGTACATGCCATTGAGTCACAGTCGGCACGTCACTCCCTCTCACATCCACAAAACACATTTCAGGGGCACTTATTGACAAAAAAAAAAGGAAATGTTCCGCTGAACCAATTAGTAGCTGCCGAACACTGCCTGCCCTGCAGAATGCGCCGGAACATCCATCACCTGTACGTTTAACTATTAAGCATTTTGTTCCAGCCATTTGTCACAGTGTCAGGGTGCCAGCCTATCAGTATTATGTTGTGGAAGGCAGGGAAAGAGAAGGAAAAACAAGCCCCATTAATGATCACTCTTACTACTCTCTCCACACCTTCCACAGCTCACCAAGGCTCCAGGGGGTGGGATCTGGATCTTTCTATTTCCTCTTCCCTGGTAGCCACATTGCTGGCGCCCTGCATGAAGCAGAAGTCATGGGTTAGAGTGCCACCCATCTATCAGAAAGCCACCATGGAAACAGCATGTGCTTGACTGTGAAGTGTGGACAGACGTTGAATTATAGAAAGTCGCCTGAACCCTCCCGAGGAAAATATGTCACATTTTCAGCACAATGGTTTCTAAGGAGCCATTTGTGCAACGGGTTGAAAGGAGTCTAAGCAGCCTTTAAAACAGGAAAATACACTGGGCGGGAAAGACTGCGTGACTCCACTGCCACGACTGTTCACTCCGTGACCCGTGATTGAGTCTGTTTTATCACAGTAGGGTTTTTTTTCCCCTCCTTCTTCTTCTTCATCTTCTTCCTCCTCCTCTCCCTCCTCCCCTGTTAAACGGCGAGACTGTACATCCATCAGAGAGCCGCTTTACCCAAATTCCCCAGTGGGATCCTTGCTTATTCCCTCCCTGCAAAGACGGAGAGACCCTGAAAGGGGGTGAGCGAGAGAAGGAGAGAGAGAAAGAGAGGGACTAGCACTCAAATGTCATCTTCCTCGTCTCTCCTCGGTGCTAAAGCTGTTCCCTTGGAGCCTCTCGCTGTCTTTCAGAGTGGAGCTGTCACCGCGCCAGCCTCTCTCCAGATCTGATAAAACAGCTCTGCTGTCCCCCGGGAGATAGCCACTCCGGAATCTCCACTGGACACCCTTGGCTAACACATGCGCTATTGTTGGGGGTCTCAAAACACCATCAGTGGCACCACACTAGGCGGAGAAAAGTAAACATATTTCCACTGTTGTGGTGAAAATAATTGGGGAAGTCCTTAACATTGTTATAGCACTGTTTGTGCCATAGCGCCTGGGGAAGATGGAAAGCTAAATATGGCGGCGGGGAAGAAAGAAGAAGAATAACTTGGAGGAGGAAAAGAAAGTATCGAGATCCCTCGTGCATAGATTGTTTTTATAATTTCGCATTTTTTTTCCTCCACGCATCTTGTTGATGCCTTTGCCCGTCTCAAAGCATCACCTAGTATTTTTTTTTTGGGTGGGATTTTCAAAGCGCTCCTGTGTCTCTGCTGGCGAGCTGGTGATCAGAATGGACAGTCCCCCTTAGCGCCGCCTCGGCCCACAGCCTGGCAATCCATCATCCCTGTCAGCCAGCGGAGATTCCTCCCCGAGTCCAGAGTACCTGCTAAAGAGTAAAGTGGGCCATGCACCACACACATTTACACCACACACATACGCATGCGTGCACACGCACACACACACACACACACACACACACACACACACACACACACACACACACACACGCAAGCACACACACACACACACAAGAACATACACACACACACACACACACACACACACACTCACACACACACACACACACACACACACACACGCACTCACACACACAAACACACGCACTCACACACACACACACTCACACACAAACTCACACACAAGTGCAAGCACATACACACACACGCACTCACTCACACACACACACTCACTCACATATATCCTCTGAGGTATCAGATGTTCCTGTGGATGTAATGGAGAGGATGTCATGGAAACAGATGAGTGTGACTACTCCAAGCCAAGACATCCTCAAGTCTAATACCATAAAGAAATACAAAACATAAATATTCCCTATACGAACAAATGCTTACGTATCTCTGTATTTGTAAAAAAAAATAAATGCATATGTATCTCTACATTGGCATGAGACTATTCCGATGAGCTGATTATCCCTGTGATTAAGATTGTGGGACGGTGAGTCAAAGCAAAGAGCTATGTGAGTTAAACCCTGGGAGCGGTGGTTCAGGACACGATGCCACTGAATTGAAAGCAGCCGCCTCGTCTCCTCCGCCTCCTCGAGCCGTCCGCGCTGCCCCCGTGCATTTCATCAGCCGCCGGGCGCGGGTGAAATATGCAGCCGCCGAAGGTAATGTGTCCCATCTCTGTCCATGCAGGGACAAATTTATGGCCTGCCCCGGTATTTACAGCCACTCCCAGCTGATGATGAGGCCCAGTCTTACTCAAGCGGAGGCCAGGGCGGCTCATCGATAACCCACCGCAGAGGCCACGGCGTTGCCAGGGCGCCGGCCTGGAGGAGCAGCTGGAAATGTAAACAATAAACAGTAAACAATAAACAGTAAACAATAAACATGACGTGAGAACCAACTCGACCTCAGCGTCTGCACATACAAAAAAAAAAAAACGGGTGCAAATGTTTAGCACCTGCAAGGCAAATGTTCGATATTTGCGCACTATATTATGACCTCACATTGGAGTAGTTTATAAAGACTGTAATGACATTTCCTGGAGGTGACGTTCCTCTGCTGAACAACTGGTTTTTGATTATGATTTTAAAAAAGTATCATTTTTTCCCCTTGGCGTGATGTCAGTGAAGTACTCCTTTGAGAAAAATGGCAAATGGAGGTGGCACTTTGCATTGCCACGCTACCTGGAAAACCTTTTAGTGGGGAAGAATCCGGCAAACCCACTGTGTGTGATATCTGAAAATGTGTGAACTCAATTACCACACCACATGACTCCTTCATGTATGATCTTTTAATGCGCAGGTTCAGAACACTGAAATGAATGTTCATTCAAACACACACCATGTTGATAAATCCCAGTTCTCTTTAAAACTTCATTATTTCTTTTCTTGCACATTCATTTTGAGCAGTTTATTCTATCTGGAATTTTAATGCCACCACGATTTTGAAGATGTCCATCATCTCCATTCAGGCCCATAACAAAGGATATGACTGCATCTACTTAAAAAAACAACTGTTCTCCCAATAGGAAGTGTGTGTGCAGAACAGCTTCTTACTTGGGTATGCAATTTTCTATTGTTTTATTTGTAATACATGAAAAAATATGTCTGATTATTCTGCAATTGGCAACATTACCAATTCATATGTCCAAGAGCAGTACACCGGCAGCATCGCCAGTATTGACTGTTTGCTACAGCTAACTTTTTAAAGCATATCTGTGTAAATTGAGTGTATTTGGCAATGATAAGCAATTCAAATTGCTGCTCCCCCAGAGAGAGAGAGAGAGAGCTTGGCCTGGCACGCCACACTCACACACACAAACACACACACACACACACACACACATACACACATACACACACACACTCCCCAGTAATTCAGAACCAGCCGAGCAAAACCTGTCAAAACACGACCCAAAGTCGACAAGGATACACGGCTCATTAATCTGGCCAGCTGACATGCCGGACCTGTCTGTGATCAGCTTTGTAATTCAACATGAATTACAAGTTTATGCAAAACAGCGACATGTCACTCAGCCCTAAGGAGCCCAGAGGCACACAAACACACACACACACACACACACAAACACAGAGATAGGTGCCTCCTTGCTTCGCTGCTCTGCATGGAGGACTTCATCAGGGAGGCGGTCCATTGACCATGCTGTTCAGTTCCTAATGATATCAATAGGGCCAGTATGGGACTGTATGTGTAGATGCAGTGAAAAGTCATGGGGGGAAAAAGTGTCAACAACTGGAGATAGGTGTCAGTGTGTCATCGCTAACTGATCAGCAGGTTGTGCTCTTATGTGTAATGCTGATCTATAGGTTATTTTAGTTTTTTTCTTTTTTGTGTTACTTTGATGTACCACACAGGCTGTGATCCTTATTGCTTCCACACCTGTTGCATAATATATGGAGCAATTATTGAGCACTCTGATGAAAAGTGTGATCGAATACTGTGGGGGTAATTAAACTGAAAATTTCATTAATTGGTCTGTTATAGTGAAACAGAATAGACAGTTCCTCTCAATTTGCTGGTATTTGCAAGCCGTCAGCCACCTACCTTCGCAAGATCCAAGACATGGAGTTTAATTACACAAGTCACAAACCCCCACTGGAGTAGTAAACGAATGCCTCCGGATTTCAAAAGGAAGGCGTTGGAATTAGAGTTATTGCTTTACGGTAACAAATGTTAGTGTGTACTCACTTCACTCTTTTCATCCTCTAGTGTGCACCTGACACATTTTGGATGGACTTCTTTGTATTGTTATGTGCTATGTCTTTTGTTGCAATGTCACAGGCTTTAGAGATTTGATTAGATTTTTAGAGATTGTTTGAATACAGTGAACGCAGTACATCATCACGTATCACATCACTTAACAGATAAAGAGCTTGAGGTATGAGACCCGATTCGTGTTCTTTGGCTCCAGCACTTGCTTATCAGTACTTGTAGCTTTTTCAATGGATGCTGAAGCTGTCCTTATTTCTTAAGTTCCACAGTGCTTGATGTGGAAAAAAATGACTGGCTGTATCGTTCTTACATCTACTCTGCCAAATGATCACGCATGCCCAGTGTTTTTGGCTGAGAGGGAAGAATCCATTTGAAACTCTTTTCTGTCATTTGCAAGAACACATTATACAGACATCAACTGCTTTGCTTCTGACCCCCTTTTTGTGTCAGTCACCGGTGATTCTTTTAAGAGGTTTCTCAGCGGGATTCTGACTGGCAGTTGAAAATGAAATGAAACGAAAGCTGGACAGATATATCCATGTCATGCTTAATGTCTCAGCCTCGGCCCTCATTTGGAAGCAACATTGCCTTATAACATGTCCGACAACCTTTGGATTGTGTGTGTGTGTGTGTGTGTCTGTGTGTGTGCGTGTGTGCGTGCGTGCGTGCGTGCGTGCGTGCGTGCGTGTGTGCGTGTGTTTGTCTCAGAGAAGCACTCTTTAAGCGCTTTTATCACTCAGCTTCTATTCCCTGTCATATATGTCCTGTTTTCAGCTGCACATGTTCCTCTGCCACACAGCAGTCCTAGAGATGGCCTGTGTTGTTCCTCTTTGGGGAAAAAAACAACACTGAATGCAACTTATGGAGGTCAGGACATTGTCCTGCTTGGTTTGAGGCTTATTTCACAGAAATTTCTACAATGGAAAAGCTAAAGGTCAATGCAGAGGCAGTTGTTTTGGCTATGCATCAGATGCATGTATCGTATGGAACTGCCTTGTTTTCTTTCACATGGAATCAGCATGGCACTGGCATGGCTCTCACGTCCTCTCATGCCAAGAGGAAGTTTACAGATCAGCCAGACAACACTGGTATCACTGACTAATGAGTTTATCACTTATTCACATTCACTGAAAATCTTTGAAAACACCTTACACAAAAATATTTTTTAACATATTAAAAGTAAAACGTATTCATAATTAGACGATGATCATTTAAAGACTCTCCTGAAAATAGCCACTGAAATCATCATACAGACCAGCAAGAGCCTCTGCCTAAAATGTTGGCACAAACAGCACCGTGTATACACACATTCACACACAGACACACACACACACACACACACACAGACATACAAAATCCCATGCTCCCATGCACAGGAACACATACCCCCCACCAACACACACACACACTCTCACACACACACACACACACACACACACACACACACACACACACACACACACACACACACACACACACACACACACACACACACACACTAACAGACATACAAAATCCCATGCTCCCATGCACAGGAACAAATACCCCCCACCAACACACACACACACACACACACACACACGCACGCACGCACGCACGCACGCACGCACGCACGCACGCACGCACGCACGCACGCACGCACGCACGCACGCACGCACGCACGCACTCACGCACACACACACACACACACACACACACACACACACACACACACACACACACACACACACACACACACACACACACACACACACACACACACACACACACACTAACAGACATACAAAATTCCATGCTCCCATGCACAGGAACACATACCCCCCACCAACACACACACGCACGCACGCACGCACGCACGCACGCACGCACGCACGCACGCACGCACGCACGCACGCACTCAGACACACACACACACACACACACACACACACACATACACACACACACACACACACCCTCCCTGTGTGATTATATAGGTATGTTTCCCCTGGTTGCTTTGCTCTGCTCTCTCACGGTCAGCTAATGAGATCTGCAGGCGAACGGGAGCGCAGAGGAAAATTGCATTTTCTGGGAGTGATGTACTAGCTGTCACAACAATCAGCATGGCCACTCAGGGGTTTTTTCCTTCTTTATTTCTTCACTCATACCCTTTACACACACACACACACACACACACACACACACACACACACACACACACACACACACACAAAAACACACACACACACACACACACACACACACACACACACACACACACACGCTAACACAATGCCAAGTGCTGTGCAAAGAGCAGACACAAACAGTGAAATTGTGTCCATCTCTGGCTGCGCAAGACACATCGACAAGTCTAACCCTCTGTCTTTCTTTTACATGTAAGAGTCTCTGCTTATTCGCCCTCCCCCCTCTAAAAAAAGGACGTTAAATGAGCAACCTGAAGACAAGGCTGTAAAATAATCATCCTTCTGCTCCTGTTGAACTGAATTATTGACTCATTAGCTCTGCAGGAGCAGCGCTGCATGTGGCGTGAGGATAGATGTACAATAAATAGCATTTCGTGAAAAAAAGAAGCATAAGCACAGGGACAGGCTGTCTTATCCGCGGACGGCAGATGTGCACGTGGGCTGCCATTGTATCCGTGCTCTAATTAACAAAAAAGTATTAGCGTGAGCGCGGCTTCTCTCCTGCGTCTGAACAGTGTTCGGCCTGGTTACTGTAATGCCGTAGACATGCCCATACCCAGAGCGCTCACAGATAAGACTGTACTTCTGATGCCTGATCTGGGTTTTCACTATGCCAGACAAAAACCTGGAGATGTACAGGGCATCTACACTGGCGAACTACTCTGCCCAAAGGCCCATTGTCTGCACAGTGAACCATTCTTTTTACCCCTGTTCATACACTCTTATTTAAAGTTTACTGAAAGCAACTCTGCTACAGGTGGGAGGAAGCGTCTTGCATTGATGTCATAGGTACAACTGTGCTGAACATTAGGTTCAAGTAATTAGGAGAAAGTTGTGGGAGTCAGGCTCTCAGGAAAGTAAGTAAACCTTTCTGGAGCTCTTGTCACCCAAGACACCCAGAAAAAAACCGAGCAAACAAAAAAACACCTTTGCTGAAACAAGCTGTTGATGGTGGCAGATGGAGCCAACACAAACCCAAATCGATGCGCAAACAGCCACAAGTGCAGTGGCAGTGCCAGGACGGGCATATCACAAATAGACAACGTGTTGCACCCTGTCACCTATGTGGCATGTCAGCCATCACCCTTAGATGGGTACAGTTCCTGCAGGGCGAAAAAGAAATAGGAAATGAAAGAATGAGAAACTGTGTGACCACAGCGGATAGAGAGAGAGGGAAAGTGTTGGCCAGACTTGACGATGATGGGAGGGGAAGGAGCTCGCCCGGGCCGGTAGTCGACAGTGCAGCACACACTGGTGGCCTGGCCTATGTCCCCAGACAGAGAGAGCGGTGCAGGGAGTTTGGGAAATGCCACAGGAACTGTGGAGCTTGCTTCATCCCTCTGTGGTATTTGCAGTGTCTCCTTCTATACATGTGGCCTCTTCAAAATCACAGTCCATGCAAGGACATGAAGTATTTGACACCTCACGTAACTCACCTTAATGGTTGTATTACTCACTGTATTGTAGTTATTCAATGCTTAAGGGAAAGGACACTCATTCCGAATCCAAAAACATAGTGCACATAGTCTAAGGCGACAACTTAGTATATCTGAGAAATCCGCTGTAAACATTTGTATTAGCAATACACTTATTTATTGCTACTCAAGTACCTCGACAACTCACTGCCTTGTCACAAACAAACCAGTGGAGGCCCTGCTGTATCTGAGTTTCAAGGCTTCCATTTCGCAACGCTCTATGTCAGAAATAGTATAATAGCCATAATGTGAGGCAGTATTACCATGACACCAAATCAGACAGCATTTCATGATTACCCTTCTGCGGTGCACGGGGCGAAGCGCACCGCCGTGTCACAAAACTCAATACGGCTATTATTAGTGATGTGCAGGAAACCCAAGCCTCGCGCTCATACAGGCATGAAAACGCTTATGAATGACGGAGAGCCGGCCTGTGTTATTACCAGAGCCTCTTTCCCTCTCTCGCGCGGCGCACGTTCTATCCCTCCGCCGAGGAACCCGATCCAGGTCCAGGATCCTGGGGCAGGCTAAGGCTGGAGTAATTCAACCACAGATCCGAGAGGGGGGGAGGAGGGGGGGGGTGGTGGAGCACCAAGGCCCTTTACTGCCAGGCTAATGTGTTTTTTTCTTAAGCAGCAGGCAGACCAAGGAGAGAGGCCATTCGTATTCAGCCTGCTCTCGTACATGATTACAGCGTATTCACAGGTCCTCTTATGTGTATAGGGGCAGGGCAGGCAGGCTAAGGGGTACACATGAAAGTGGCCACCAGCTGTCATTTCAATTGTGTGCGGCCGCCATTATCAGACGCACGAGTGGAAACGAATGGGGAGGCGTTTGTGTACGTTGCGCCTTTTGTTATTGAATGGATGCTACTGGGGGACTTTGAAGTATTTGGTCGTATTTGATGGAGCAAGAGACTATTTGCGGCTGTGATTATTTGAAGAGGGGTGTTATCAGAATTCTCATGTGTCCGCTCAGAACACAGCTGTTTATACAAATCTCTTCGGTGCGAAACGCTGTCCAGGTTTAAAACAAACAAATCAAAAAAAACATTGTGTGCAGGAATCTGCCTGTGTTTTCCTTTTGTTGTCTGTGTGCAAAGATATGGAAGTGGCAGAAAAGTGACTAGCACGGCAGATATGCTCCCTATTCTTCCTTTCTCACACATACAACAACTAGGATAAATTACAAGTTCATAATTGGATGTTTTGTTAGTTTGCTGGCAGCTGTCACGATGTGAAAAATGTACATAATTAATAGCTAGGAAATAGCAGGCACACTTGAGGAATAAGGATATCTGTGGAATTCCCTCTAGCAAAAAGAAGGGGGGGAGAAAAATATTCTGGCAACGCTGAGAGCACCGCGTTCCTTATCAAACAGAACAAATGGCTAAATTTACACTGGGGAAGTATTTTATAACATGCCACCAAAATGTGGCATTGACATTTGAATTAAACACAGTTTCTAATATCACAATGTGCCAGGCCATGATTGCTCTAGGCTGCCAGTTAGGTAGGCGTGTGAGCAGATTCTAATATGAATTTTCTTCTCATATTGCTCCATTGGGAGAAAGAAATGATAGTAATGTTTGCAACCAGTATCAGAAAGACAATGTTTCCTCTTCCCTTATGTCTGCATTACCTGGTAGTATCCCCATCCCAACAGTTCACAATATATGTTAATAATATAAATGTCCTGTATATCATTCCATAAAGCTGAAAATTCGGACATATCTGCTATGAATGAAACTGGCCGTGGAGCACACGTGCCCATGGGTATACATTAGCGGTGCCCGCCTTTAGCTTGTTTTCATAGCAACAGGTGGTGAGGCACAGAAAAGCTATAACTCAGTAAAAAATCAGCAGCATCACCCCACCTCCATGCCAGGCCCAGTCATGGGTTGGGGGTTATGCTAAGGGGGTATTGTCTATGTATAGATTACCTCGTGCAATGCGGAAAAGCCACACTGGACACAGGTGAATGAGATTCTGCTGAGGGAAGAAATTGAATTGGATTCTGTACCTTTCTTAAAAAAAAAAAAAACAGATGGATGGACGGATGGACAGACAGACAGATAGATCAGAATCAACAGCAATCAAAATGCTCTGCCTCGCTCTCGCTTTGACACGTACGCCGCTTCCTCTCTCTCCAACACCACCACCACCTCCATCCGCACAAAATCAATAGCCAGCCCTGAGTCAAAACTTCCCCGTGTCCCCACCTCCGTCCCCGGCTCTGTCTATCCAGCGCTCCTGCTCCCGGGCCACTGCGCCGGGATGTCAATAAGATTCCCTCACGCTCCTCCGCTAAGCCATCTCCTGGCCTGAAAGTCCTGCTTAGGAAGTCTGATTTCATGTTTGGACCTTTCCCCTGGCCCCCATGCCACGCACTCACTTTAACCTCCCCTTGCACACAGACACACACACACACACACACACACACACACACACACACACACACACACACACACACACACACACACCAACACACACAGACACACCGACACACACACACACACACACACACACACACACACACACACACACACACACACATCACCCTCCTCCATCCTGTCCATCCATCCATCCATCTTTCTTTTTTTTCTCTCCACTGCTTCAGTCAGTTGGGTGGTTGGCTGATCGCTGTGACAGCCTTTACAATATGTCGGTGTGAATCTGCTTCACCTTTAATATTTCACCCAAATGCCAATGGAGGCACTTGGGAGACCCCCAGGGACCCGGGGACCTCCTCTTCCTCCTCCTCCTCCTCCTCCTCCTCCTCCTCCTCCTCCTCCTCCACACTGAAAAACAATGTCAGGGAACAGGCAGTTATAAAACCTGGGCTCTGATAGACCGGCTTCAGTATGGCACAATCGTGTTTCTGAGAAAGAGGTGTTTGTGTGTGTGCGTGTGTGTGTGTGTGTGTCTGTGTGTGAGGGAGCGAGTTTGTGTGGCCTCACACAGTGCAGCACAGTAAATATTGGTGCTATCGATGTGCACCGATGTGAAAGCACACAGACAAGCATGGATGAGAGGCCGAGAAGAAGCCTCCCTCTCTCTCTGTGTCTGTGTTTAATATTCATGTCTTTGCGGCTTCTAATCAGTGCGACTAAATGTAATGTAATTTCCAGTCCCGTGTGGGTGTTATATGGGTATAAATTCAGCCTTTTTCCTCCGTAATTGTATGTATTAGGAATTCATTAGCAAGTACAAAATACACCCATATCAAGGCAAATAATCACTATTTTTTATCATCTGCGTTGTGTCTCAGGGGCAGCTGTGGACTGTTGCTAATGCTCTGATAAGGAGAATCCATGACTAACGGTGCTTCGGGTCACAGCAGCGGAGGTCCGTGGAAAGTGGTTTCGGAGCGAGTGTGAGAGTTTTTTTTAATAGCATCCACATCTTCAGCACACAGGAAACTGAATATCATGAAACGGGCCAATGAGTCAAACATTTGACTGATGTGCACCAACTGTGTTTTGGCCTGTGTGATGCTTTTTTAGACAATCAAAAGAAGCTTTGCAGACATTGCAGATACATTTAGAATAATTCTTTACACCAACACTAGTCATGTATGTGTATGGGTCACTACTTATGGCTTAATTAGCCAGAGGAGACTGGAGAAATACCATAGAAATAAGGAAACTCCCCAAATAACGGAATAGGAAATTAGTCCAGGTGACCAAGAAGGAATAAACATTTGAATCTCGGTGATGCCTATCGGTGTTGTCAAGTGTCCATTACCTGCCTAACCACTCCAAGGGAAAATGTGTCTCTAAGGCACAGCTTTGAAGTGAACACTGGAATGGCCTCCAGTGGCCTGTACTTTTTCCTTACATCAAAACCACTTGTCCTTAGCTGCATACAACTTGGCACAATGGCGAGATGAACCTGCGATTCCCAGAACAGCCATTTGTCAAGGTTATAAGGGGTCCTCCCAAGAATTCACATGTTGTGAACGTCTGGGGCATGTAATGAGAAAGAACAAATGACAAAATGAGAGAGAGAGCGAGAGAGAGAGAGAGAGAGAGAGAGAGAGAGAGAGAGAGAGGGAGAGAGAGAAAGAGAGAGAGAGAGAGAGAGAGAGAGAGAGAGAGAGAGAGAGAGAGAGGGAGAGGTTGTCACAGAACAGGCTGAAAGAACTCTCATCTCCTCTGGAATGGTTCTAATATTAGAACATTGCTTGGGGATACAGTTCACACAAGGGCTCCTGAAAATCCTCACACTGAAAAAAGAAGGGCAGGAATTAATGACTACAGAAATCTATCTTATAGACAGGTTAAGTAATGTTTAATACGCATTAGCTTGCCAAGGAGCCTGAACACACAAGGTTAAAGTACACACCGTTGCCCTGATTCTTTGAGACATTTAATAATTATTTACCGTGCAGAGGGTAGAGAAGTGTGGAAGGTCACATGGCTGTTTTTTTTTCAGGTGTTCAGAGACTGGCTGAACCAAAAAATGACTATTCAAAGGCTCCTTGGAATGTCATTTTAGTCTGATGAGATATGAAATGTTGGCTTTTATTGAAAGGCTGACAACTTTGTTGCCTGGATCACGTATGTTCAGGAAATTATTCTGTTCCTCCTTATTATTTGTGCATTTACTGTAACATAATCCTAGTGAGAAAGTGTGAGAACTCAAAAACATTCATATTCATACACAAGATCATCTGGGACAGAGACTGAGAAAGAGAGAGAGAGATAGAAAGAGAGAGAGAGAGAAGGAAGAAGACAAAACAATTAAGTGAAAAAGTCTAAAAAACTGTGTGCCACCATATGGTTCATCCTAGCAGTGTTGCTTTTTCTTCACTGCTCTAAGGCATGCCATCCACACCCTTATGTTAGGGATTTAACACTGAAAGATGTGACTTTTCACTCAAAGATGCCATCTCTAAAGCCACATCTCTGTGTCTCTTCATTCTCCTCTCCGCTGTGCACATTGATCAAGTATGGCAACTGTGGACTTGCAAGGCCTAATCGTGGAACATTATTTTACTTTTACTGTTAAAGTAACATTGATCTTACTCGACCTTCCTCTCTGTAGTAACTTGATTTTCCTTTTCATTGTACAGGAAGCGAACAACACGACGGCTCATCTCCCACAAGGAGTATTCTCCAGCATCCGTCTGACTACATGATGAGTCCCGGCCCTGACGGGCACCAGAGCTGGGCTCCATTCTGATGTTGATGTTGGAACTCAACAGCCAATCAAATGATACCCCCCCCCCCCTTCCGTGTCCTGAAGCAATGCGTCGATTGGCTGGAATAGCGGATGGCTCAGTCCGAGCCACTTTGTTTGTTTCCAATTTACAGAACTAGGATCCGGTACGAGCTTTTCAGACCGTACACACCTGATGGACAGACAGAGGTCCATGCGGAGCTATCTGCTGAATTTGAGAAAAAGCGTATTGAATAAAAAATAATGGACTGCACCCTGAGCCCTGTGCCACACTCTGTGTGTCTCTCTCACACACTTTGTGTGTCTTTATCTTGGGCGGCAGCAGGGAAATGTAGCATGGGCAAGAGCCAGAGCCAGAGCCAGCCGCTGTAAGGGGACACCTCTGGAGCCTTAAGTTCATTCAGACAGGAGGCTTGATCAATGCTTCGGCGCTGTGTGGCCTGGGCCTACTGCTAGCAGGCGTCAAACACACTCGCCTCCGTAAACTACTCCATCTTGGCCGTTTGGGACAGAAGGGCCACATGGATTTCAAAGAGAGTGCTTTGTGCATTTGATTCAGGTTTTTCCCCCCCCCCTTTGTCTCCCTCTCAGTCCTTCTCTTTAATTGTGTCTGTCTGTGTGTGTGTGTGTGTGTGTGTGTGTGTGTGTGTGTGTGTGTGTGTGTGTGTGTGTGTGTGTGTGTGTGTGTGTGTGTGTGTGTGTGTGTGTGTGTGTGTGTGTTTGTTTCATTCCGCTGAAGTTCTGGAGTTTGAAGTTGAGTGATACTCCACACCACTCCTTAGCTCATCTTAAATCCTCTCACAAATGAAAACATCCCCAGCATTTATTTTCCCTTTCTCTCTGCCTCAGCCAGGGTATATTGTTGTGTGAGTGAGCATTAAAGTATTAGAGCAACTGCACTTGATTCAGCCGGTCCCCACACTCATTCCTCCTTTTTTATTGCTTCCCTCTCTCTTTTCTCCTTCCCATCTCTCCTCTCCTTTTTTTTTTTTTGCTTTGCATATTCATCAGCAGTGTAATCTCCCCGGCGTGTAGTCAAGGGAAGCGCAGAGATAACCTGAAGAGTTCATTTGTGCGGATGTTTATCTGGGCCGCGGTGTGGGGGAATGTCATGGAGCGGAGGTTGTTAGTGAGGGCTCAACTGGGTGTGTGCATACATGATTTATGTGATTTAGGGGGGGAGAGAAAGAGAGAGAGAGAAAGAGACAAAGAGAGAGAAATGAGATGAAATGAGATGGGAGATACAGGTCACCTTCTGGTGGACCTTAGCACCACTGTCTGATGAACCTCACACTGCTACCACACCATAAGCTCTCTAGCACGTTCACAAAAATTTGACTAATATAATATTTCCCCACAATTTCAACTTTCCAAAGTTTCGAATCAAACAATCAAACACTTACTTGTTGTTTAAATCAAAGAGATTCTCTTTCTATAGACATACAGAGAATAGGTTAATTGCGAAACCTTTCCTACTTACATTTAACATACATTTCAAATCATTGTTAATTGTAATTACTTGTGCAATTGTACTAATTGTAAATTCTTTAACTGATACCTCAGTAATCCTAGTAATCTATCCCAAATTAACTTCAATGCATGTTTATACTTTTGGCAAACATCACATGATTAGATCCATCTTTTGGGTGGCCTTCGTTGTCCCATCGGCTAACTTGAAATGCACGAGACGAAATCAATCGCACACATGATCGCGGAGGGTTTCTGCCCTCTGTCAAAACAGTGAGGTCTGCAATATTTAGAGTTGCGTTGAATAGCTGTGGTTGAAACCTTGTCCTCGGGTTCAAAGTGTCATGGCCAGTTTGGGAACACTGGCATTGATTTGTGTGTTCAATCATCCCCAGGACACACACAATGTCTGCAAGCTAAAGACGCACGTTCTCAGCGCGATGCCCCTCTCAAAACATTGGTGCAATGCAATGTTGCTCCATTCTGTCTGAAGTTACAGCACACGTCTGTGTGGTTTGACTGAGAATAGGTTTCCAAATACACAGGAGTGTGGGGTCTTTTTTTTTGCATGTATGCTATAACAAGACAGCATAGTCTACATTGTATATAGGCTACACTTCTGTGTGGAAAACAAGTCCTCCTTTCACATGCTAAGAACCAGTTGTGGAGGCGTTTGTTTACCTTCACACAGTGTCAGGGGGATTCTTGACAGCCCCTCTAAGAGCCAAGCAAGACAGAGCTAGAGATGGAGGGGGGGGGGGGGGGGGGATACAGATAGAGATAGTAACATGTCAAGTGAGTGAATGAGAGACAGAGAGAGAGAGTGAGAAAGAGAGAGAGAGAGAGGTGACAACCTCTCATTTTAATCCCTTTTATCAGCTAAAGATCCCTATTACATGACCCTAATGCAATGCCAAGTCATGCACCGGGGGCCTTCTTTGAATTCCAGGCACTTCCTCTTACCTTGTTATTTATGCCTCAGCCGCCCCATGTCTCACATGCTCAAAACAGCATTGCCAAGTAGACAAACCCATCATGGCGCTCTTTTGACAACGAGCAGATAATGCCTATACCCAGTAATAGTCACTGACACCACAAGGCTGTGAATAACACTCACATAATCAGTTGGAGGATTTTTTTTCCATAGTCTGTGACTCAGAGAGTGTTTTTTTGTTTGGGGCGTTGAATATAAAGTCAATCTCTCCGTTCAATCCAGTTCTATGTTTATATAG
Organism: Sprattus sprattus; assembly: GCF_963457725.1. Taxonomy (NCBI): domain Eukaryota; kingdom Metazoa; phylum Chordata; class Actinopteri; order Clupeiformes; family Clupeidae; genus Sprattus; species Sprattus sprattus. The sequence continues at coordinate 8,547,324 of NC_137915.1, read as the reverse complement.
GGACACTTTTAACAACTCTGAGACACAGTAACAGCCCACACACTCACACTCCTCCACTGAATATTTTAGCACCGGGTTGTGGTGTCATTAATCCATAATTAATTTACACTTAACCTCTGTCAGTCCTTTATGAACATGACTTTGATTGTATACATATACATACCACACCCGTGAGCTTTATACATACAGTGCATGCTATACCACGCAAACGAGCTCCTGAATATTCATGTATTTTTCCCAATTTAGAAAAAAATAACATGTTTTCTTTTCTTGCTCGGAGTTCAATAACAGCTTATTCTTGACAGATTAGCTGCCAGAAACAGCGGAGGATAAGCATGCTGAATGTGTTAACTGCCAGTGGTATAACTGCAGTGATTACCGTCCCTAGAGGGCCAGTTTATCCGTTTACAACTTGAGGGATTTAAATAAGTGAATCCATTTGATTCGCCCCGCACATTTTTAATTTAACCAAGTATGATTTGCATTACTGCTTTTCTTTCTAGCGTTAGGTAAATCTTTGATCAGACCTGGCTGTTTTTTCAGACTGTAATTTCCTGGATACCATTGCCTTTTGTGTATACTGTACATAATTATTCCAATACCCAGACACATTGGCATCACTGTTATTTTAATCAGGTAGTCTACAATGCAGGGAAGTGAAGTAGATTTGTCCATTTGTTCTAGACATGATCCTACATAAATCATCAACCAAGAATGAACATGGTCTACATAGAATAGTATGATTTGGTGCAAAATTATAAATAAATTATATTATAATTTATTTAGAAAAATAATGTGATTCCGGATTTGTTATCGTTTTTTTCTCAAAAGTGCACTTGGACCTTGTTAATTCTCAGCTGACAAAATATCCAACATAAACATCTTATATTGACAATTTTCTCAAATCACATCCAACTTTTAATTAGATAACAAAATGCCTTTGAATTGAACCACCTTGAACTGGCCTTTCCATATTTCCAAGACACTAGACTGAGAGCTTCTGTATGTGACCATATATGAATAACTTAATCCCTGTCCTTATGGGTGCAATGACTGCTAATGCAGCTAACTGCCTCTCTGGGTTGGCCAGCTCTATCCGGGGCGGCTGCATCCGTCCTGGGGACAATATGGGAGTGTGGCATAAGGAATACTAAAGTGCGTGGGATTATCCCCATTGGAGGCTTTTGCCATATTAAATCATCCAGGAGCTGAAAGGAATGTTCAGCGCAGGAGCACACACAGAGCCTGCAGGCTACAAACCGCTTACATGTTTCCCTCCAAGCTTGCCCATCCCTCTCTCTCTCTCTCTCTCTCTCTCTCTCTCTTCTCCATCTCTCTCTCCTCTATCACTTTTTTCTCTGTCTCTCTCTCCCCCCTGAATGGGGAACACCAGCACATCCTGTATAAATCGTTAATGGGGTACCATTTCTTCTCCTTCCAACCATTACCTGCATATCAAGAGAATGGTTTTTAACCAGACAATTAAGCCTGCAATATTTAAAGGGGACGATACTGTTGGGCTGTGTGTCAAATACATCGGATATTAGCCATGTTAGTCCCATGACTCATGTCTGGCTTAATCACTTGGGAGGCAATCATAAACAACCACACCAATAAAACAAGGGCACAGCGCTCTGTCTTCCCCACAAAGATGAAGGCCAATGATGAACAGATGATTCAGAGAAATAAACAGAGTGCTTAAGGCATAGCTAAAATAAAATAAAATAAAACATAATGTGCTTTTCCTCTCCCCTCCTTATCGCTGTGTTTATACTGATGTGAAGTAATTTATTTTTGAATGAGGTGTCAGTTGAAGTGGGCAAAAAAATTCTTGTGTCTGGTTCTGTCCGAGGGAAAAGAAATTGGAAATGCATCAGATTATGTGTAAACAGCGAAGTTACCCCTCACACCTCGGGAACAATTGGAACACAATTCTCCCCCCATCTCCCCTTCCTTCAGCTGTTCCAGTTTTTTTTTCTCCAGTCAGAGCGATCAGCATTCAGATGACAGATTACAGATAACTGGCATTAAAAGAAATGAAAAAGAAATCAAGTCTAGGCTCCCTGTAATCCCTATTTCCCCCTTCAAATCGGCTGTCTATCCATCAAAGTTGAAGAATGCAAATCCTGCAGGGAAATTACCTGGGCCGAGCACATCACCGGTGCGGACATTTCTGATGGGCTTCCAGTGGAACTCCACAATGAGACAAACAACTGGATGGTTAGTGTGTGTTTGTTTGTTTGTTAGTGTGTGTGTGTTTGTGTGTGTGTTTGTTTGTTTGTTTGTTTGTTTGTTTGTTTGTTTGTCTGTTTGTTTGTCTGTTTGTTAGTGTGTGTGTGTGTGTGTGTGTGTGTGCTCCTTCTCAAACCATGACCTCAACACACAACGTGTTTTTTTCTCCCCCCGTTTTTTCACCAGCTTTTACCACAGAGAGCAGCTTAAGGCGAAATTTAAAGGCTACACGAGACAACATGCATAACAACACATAGAGTCCCATAAATCTCAATGGGACAACATTGCAACGGCAGACCTTGAGGCTGTTCACACTTCATATATGAGTGTGTGTGGTTGTGTGTGTATTTATGTTTACGGCATCCATCAGTGCACTGCGATCCACTGGGGGTCATGAATGTAAAGGATGTAGTATTTTTTTCTGTTTTTAAAATAAACTCCATATGGCCCTATAAAATTGATTTAGTGCGCGACCCCAGACTCCTCTTCTCAGTGCTAGTGGACGAGTCCAGACCTTGAGACAGAGTGACTCAGGTCAGACGCAGTGGCCATCAGCATCTTCACAGTTACACAGTGCGCTCTCTCTCGTATAGCAATGGACTGCTGTTTCAAATGAAGGCAGTGCTGGTTCACCATGTTTGTTTTAACTATAGTACCTCACTGGTAGAAATATGTCTGGCATCTGAAATCCGAGTTGCACCTACTGTACCGCCACATCTACAGCGTGTCCCCATCATTCGTCTTATCACGTTAGAAAATGCTTAATCATTTTCGGGATATGATGTATTTACCGTATTACCACATTCCAAAACAAAACACAAAAAAAAACACAGAATGCGGCATCACTACTGACATGGCATCCATTTTGTCAAGAGGAAATTCCTTACCACAAAAAATGATGGTCTGACCTGCTAACCGCTACAATCTGCAAAAGATAACTTTTACGACACTCGCTCGTTTGTGTGCGACACTAAAAATTCATTTCCCCCAAGCTATTAGAAAACAAACAACGGCCAGTGCTCCGGCACCCGAAAACCGGTGTAAGTCATCCCTGCGCGTCGTTAAAATAAATAGGGCACCATTAACCTCCAGAGAACACTAAGTGAGGTGCTAAAGCAGTGATCCAATTATCACCTCTGCACAGCACAACACTGATGGGTTCAAAGGGTGGCGGGGTTTAGAGCGGGCCACCTTGACCCATAATGATGTTGGAGGCTAAAGACTGAGCCGGGGAACATTATCTGCCTTCCCTTGCTTGTATTAAGGATGAAAAGAGAGAGAGAGAGAGAGAGAAAAGCTGAGAATGATGTGTTTTTGTCTGATTGTGTAAACATTCTTTATCTTTTTTATTAACTTTCTTTATTTTTTAAAAAAAACATAGGGTTGGGGCTGGGGGGATGGGTAAAGGTAAGACAGTTCCTATAAGGCATGTAGGCATCTAAAGTGGAAAAATATTTAGTACATATCATATAATGGAGCAGTGAAGTAGCATATAGATATAACTATATGAATATACACATACCTAGAAGAAGAGGAAATATAAAGATAGCTGAAAGATAGACACTCAATGACAAATATATACAGTATATACAGTACATTACATATATAGCCTACAAAATGAAATACCTCATCATACAGGGGTTTCCAGAAGTCTTGAATTCTACATTTGAATGTTCCCCACATTTGTAAAGTGGACTTCTTGGCCTTGTATCATATTCCATACTCACAATGGTGTCCACAACCTTGTGTACTCTTTTCAATGTTTTACTTTAAATCATTAAATCATTAAATCTCAGCACATACACCCAACTCTCTAATGCATATCTGACATGGTTATGTATTTTCCTGTGTGTAGAGTGGGTTTGGCTGTCACACTGCTTTAAATTACTTCAATAAAACAGTAACGGTGGGTGGCAAGGAGGGAGAGAAAGAGAGGGAGAGAGAGAGATAGAGAAAAAGAGAGAGGGAGAAAGAGAGGGAGAGAGAGATGGAGAAAGAGAGACAGGGAGAAAGAGAGGGGGAGAGAGATAGGTACTAATTTCGTCAAGCCTCCCCGCCATCAAAGTTGTGGAGAGAGCATTTCGGTTGATGACCTCCCAGAGTGCATCAGTGTCCAGAAGGAGCTTGCAGGCTCTAATAATCCATAATAACAAGGGTTTTTTTTTAATCAAAGACAGGAGAAGAGAAGAAAAGAAAAGAAAAGAAAAGAGAAGAGAAGAGAAGAGAAGAGAAGAGAAGAGAAGAGAAGAGAAGAGAAGAGAAGAGAAGAGAAGAGAAGAGCACCCTGGCCCTACCATCTCACCGCAAACAACAAAGGAAGTAAGTGGCAGCAAAGGCAAAGGAAAATGTGGCCTTCCTGTGTTTATAGTGAGTCATTTAAATGGCGGCTACAAGGTTAACCAGCATTTTCAGAATAGAAGCTGCCATATAGAATGTGCAAAGTGTAGTCCCAATGACCAAATAATTCACCACAGAATAACCTTTGACTGCACAACTACACTGGCAGACACCTTAATTCTTCCTCTGCTCTCTTGATTAGCTGAACAAACTGAGAGAAGAGAGACATCTTTTTCAGTACTGGGGTGCCCTCCTCGACTCAAGCTGCCCCTTTGAGGAAAACAAAAAAGTTTTAAAATAGTATAACATCTGCAGAATTTCATGTAGGCCCACTAGATTTGAAAATCGCCACCCAAAACATTTCAAAAAGTAGCCTATGGGCAACGCCAGTGGAAGTGAGTAAGGGGAGGGTAAAGTAGCTAGTTTGAGAAAGCTCCTTACTCTGTTTACTGTACCTGCGCTGCTGAACGCGACCGGCACCTGAGAGCCTGCATTTCTGCCTCGAGAGACGGTCACGGTTGTCTTGTGTGACTTAATCGATGCGCAAGTGCTTTGACGCTGTAAGAAAAAGGTGAGTTTTAAGTTGTAGAAAAGAAAAACAGACGAACAAGAATCATCAAGTTATATGAAATGAATTAAAATCTTAAATCCAGGCTCAGCTTGTCACTTCAGCCTAAAGAATCAGGCAGCTTCTGAGAACAGAACTTGGAAAACAGGGAAAGGAGAGACAAGAAGACACAAGAAGTCAGGACAGGATGCCAACAAAGGAGGAGAATTGAGATGGATACTGAGGCATAATCCCTGAATACAGATTTAAGTACAATCAGGCCTTGATCAAATTTTCACATTCACATTGTCGTTCTATTGTGAAGTTCCCAAAAAATGCTTTTCAAGCCCACTGGTATGATGATGACCCCTGTCTGGAATATCCTTCACAAAATGATGCAATGCTCAAATGAATTGCTGTATTTGAGTGTTTTATTTATAACTATTAATAATGACCCTGTTCTTCTCAGTTCTCCATACTGTCCATGTGGTTTATTTATTTTCCAGGGCAGAGCAATGGCCCTTCAAAATTCCTGTGCTCGTCCCTGTGTGAATGCACTAGGGGTTGCACGAGTGCAAAATTGAACAAATTGAGTACTCGTACAGTATCGGAAATGTAGTCAGCACCATCAATGAGCACTATTTAAAAACGTTTTCAGTTATTACATCAGCATCACGTGATTAATGAGTATGCAATGTTAATCTACAAACTCAAGAATTGATGTAACTGTTTGAGTAATTGAATGCTCGAGTACTCGGTGCAACCCCTAATATGCACACACATACACTCACACACACACACACACACACATATAGACATACACAGGGGACTTCTTTAAAAACCTTTCAAGATTCAATTTCTGTCCATTAACTTGCAGCAGAAAGCAGAAGCAGTCAAGCCACCGCTGACAATCGAGTCCCAGGCACAAGAAGCATATGCAACAAGCCTCCATCAACACAAAGGCTTCACCCCCACTCACCTCCTCCCAGCTTGATATTTCTGTTGAACTTTAATCCGTAGCCGCCGTTATCATTCCGAGCCTCTCATCCACTCAGGCTCCCGCTCCGTGGGCTTCAAAAGCGACCCGGAGCGAGGCGCTCGCCTGCGCCGCCGTGGCTGTCTCCATGCCTCTCATAGACCTGTCATCTGCAGGCCTGTGTCTGTCTCCGCCTGGAGGGAATGAGTCAGTCAGGCAGGCAGCCAGCCAGCCTTCCACCCCAGGGGAGGAAGTGTACCTAAGCCCAGGGGTGTCACTAGGACTATTTTGGGGGACTTTAACTCCCCTCCAAATAAATGTGCTTCACTTGATTAAGTCTATACATCTAGAGCTATCGCTTTTCATTTTAGTTTAAAAACAACAATCAGTGCTTACACCATTGTGTTTCCAATATTACGAGATGATAGGCGCTAGAAACAATGAGAAGTGTACTTTTGCAATTGCCTGTGCCACCTCCTCTGCATGGAGTTACCTCACCACTATAGTTTACTGTCTGCTTATAATTGATAGTGCAACCCACACGACATCACAACATTTTAACATTACCTTCCGATCCAGTGAAATAGTAAGTGCTTTAAATAGAACCTGTTATGCACATTTTTCAACGTGCATCATTTTAATTTCTGTGGTCGAATAGAATAGGTTTTCATGATTCAGTGTTCCAAAAAGACATTATTTTTTTTAAAGTGTACATCTGTATTCACCCTCTGTCTGTAGCGCTCTGTTTGAGCTCCTGTGCCCCCCCTAATGAGCCGAGAGGCTCTAATTGGTCAGCTAGGCAGCCAATATGAAATGTGGTTAGAAATTGCGTCATCTCGTAACAAAAGAATGGAATTCCAACCAGCCGTTTCAGGCAGTGGTTTCTGTGGGAGAGAGTGTACTTTGGCCTTCGTTACTTTGCCGACATTTACTTGCAGAAAAAGCTATTGAACACACTAAAGAAAAAGAGGGCAAATGCCTAAGATTAAAAAAAAATGCCTAAGATAAAAAAAAAAATGAGGTGACAGCCAGAACTCATTTTCGGTTGTTGTTAATTATACTGGGCTATGGCTAGAGAAAAGTTGCTCTGCATGATAGTTAGTTTAATTTATGCTACAGTTTACATGGTTTTCAAAGTAAAAGAGCTAATAAGAATAATAGCCAGTGTTCTTTTAAACAGTTTCTCGATAGTTGGTTTGATGATATAGGACTATCACGAAAAAATAAGTTTAGGAAGGCAGTTAGAATACATAGAACATAAAGAGTGTGTGTGTGCGCAATACTTGCTGCTCTAAAACTGATGGTGAACATCAGACACTCCAAGGCTAATTTCAATCTATTACTAGACACCCCTAGTAATGGCTTAGCCCCCCGAGCCATGAGTGTCGAGTGACCTCCCTGCCTAAGTAATGTGAAGAGCAGGCCCTGTTCCTGTGACAGGTGTGAAGCTCTGGCTGAGGGAGGAGGAGGGTAATGAGGAGCGGGCCTGGGCGTCTTGAATATTCCCCGAATGGAACCAGGAAGCTGTCTTTTCTTCTCACGCGCACTCCCTCTCTCTCAGATCATAATGACTGTTTCAATGACATTGTCTCCATGGGATGGACTGAGGAAAGAGAAAGAAGTGACTGGGTATAAAAAGTTCAGGGTGGAAATTGAAAATCAGAATGTTATGTATATGTGTCCAAAGAGATATTCTCACACACACACACACACACACACACACACACACACACACACACACACACACACACACACAAACACAAAATGCATCTTTTACTAAATTTTCGTGTACCTTTCGCGCAGCAAACCGTATGGTCTTATTCCCATCTATATCCAATCTGATGCCATAAATAGGTGGCATTGAAGGCTCCCATTCCTATATCCCATGAAGGCATTTGGACTGTGTGAAGTCTGATGCCTCCGGCTAACTCGTGCTGTCTGGTTTAGAGCGTCAGCACCCCTTTGGCCAGCATCTTCTTAACTGAGCCTCTTTCAAACTGGACCTTGGGCGTCCACAGCAGGACAGGAAGGACACATTAAGCCGACTCAGCAGCTACCTATTATGCCCCCGCACGCTTTAAAGTGACAAGGCACTGGCACAAAAAAATCACTGGTGGTCAACTGTAATTAGAAGCTTCTCACTTGAGCCCATAAAATGTCAGGCCAGCGTCCCGGTCTTATTAATACTCTATGTTCAGGATTGAGAATGTGCTGCGTTAATACGGGGGGGGGGGGGTGCTGTGACTTGACGTGTTTTGTGACGTTCTGATGGTGTGCACACTCGCCTGCGTCAGGCATAAGGGAGCAGAAGTGAAGGGATTAAATGCACCTTGGTGCGCCGCCACTGCCACGGCAGCACTCGAGAAACGAAGCCGCCGGGTGCGAAGCACAGCGGAACAAAAAAGGCCGCTTTTGAAAATGTCGAGATGCGATCTTTTGGTTGCTCTGCGTCAGCCCACAGACAGTCGCTTTGTTGAAGACGATCTCCCCACGGGTTGCCAGGCCGCTAGTTGCTGCAGGGGGGATTCCCGCGATGACTGAACGAGTGGAACAAAGCACTTTAAGACCATATTTTCATATGTTAAATAGCAGCTTTTCCCCAGGTTGTACTTCTAAACCATGCGTGGCAGCATGGATAATTCAACGATAGCCATATTATGGAAAAGGGAGTCAGTTGGTACTTGCCTCTGTCCACATTAGTTCAGCTGTGCTGTTTTGTGAGAGACTAAAAAGGAATAACAGAGAGAGAGACAGAGAGAAAGAGAAAGATAGACAGAGAGCGAGAGAGAGAGAGAGAGAGAGAGAGAGACAGAGAGAGCGAGAGAGAGAGAGAGCGCGAGAGAGAGACAGACAGAGATAGAGAGAGAGAAAAAGGGAGATGGAAAAAAGATATTTGTTTTCCTTTATGGAGAATGGTCCCCACACATGAGAGGAGGTGACCGATCTGTTTTTCTCCCAGGTATTGCCAAGCGGTCATTTACTCGTGCCAGGCAAATGGGACGTGACTACAGTTTGGCCACAGGGTATTGCTGCTCCATGCCTTTTATGTAAGAACAGCAAGCTTGTCACTTCCCTCAAGCAGCATGAATATGCAGAGGGAGCTTGGAAATGAATGCCAAAGCCATGCAGTTTAACATTTGAACCTCCCATATTCTCCCACACACTGCCGATTTGTAAGGCAGACTTTCTCGGAATGCTGAACGTACAGTGGGCATCCTTCACAAAGGTCGGGGAGAAAAGGATGAAAGCCTGGATGTTTCACTCTGGATTCCAGGCAAGGTTGAGGCATGCTTTGTGGACGCTTAGACAGACCCCCGCCACCTCCTCCTCTCGCCCCTGCACTTTAAGCAAACACAGGCCCACATCCACAGAGGGAAAGCAGAGGAGGGGCCTCCACGTTAGAGGATCAATACACCATCAGCTCGCAGTGGGGATGCGAGGAGGCCTCTCTCTCTTACCACTCAAACACCGCCACAGACGATGGTAAACAGCATGGTGGCAGAGACAGGAGAAGAAGAGGAAATCAAAGAAGGGAATAAATAAATAAATAAATAAATAAATAATCAAAGAAGGAAATAACTAAACGGCACACCAGGTACCGTAAGGCTTCCCCCCTCCCCCCGTCGCCTTATCTGATGGCAGAAGAGCAGAGTGCAAAAGACTTGGCAGCGCTTAAAGAAGTCAAGCATGTCATTTCTCGGAGGGGCGGAATGGCCGACCGGTTTGCAGCAGAAGAAGGAGATTCTTCCCCGCGCTGTCCTCCCCATATCGCTCCCTTCAGTCGGCACGGGGATCTCTTTACAGTTCACTTCACATTTCATCTGAGCACCGGGGAACATAAAAGCAGAGCCGCGGCTCCCAGTCCGCACACTAAGACGAGGGGACAGGAAATCATTACAGTCAAAACATTTCTGCCAAAGGTCACTTAAATCACAGGAAATTAAATTAGTCACCTTGAGGAGGAATCTAGGGACCTCACTCCAGCAGAGGGGGTAGAAGAACATGAGGAATGAGTTTCCCCACACAAAAAAAAGTATTTTCAAAAAAGAGGAGGAAAAAAAACACGAAATCACTTATGAATTGTCTGCACTCATGGTTTAAGAGTTGAAACTGGGATTGATGTTCCAGCGAGGAAAAACAAACTGACTGTTGACAACCTTATACAAACAACTCAAGCGGTTTTCCTCAAAACTAATATGGCAGGTTTGAACGGTGCAGCGACGGCTGGTAACAGCAGAGGAGATGAGACCCTTTCATGGGTCAGGGTTAGGTGGCGCGGTTAGAATCTAATTTCTAATCATTTGAAAGTGCTGGCCGAGCATTCCCATCCCGGGAAGCCTCCTGGCTGCCAAAACGTTCGGGCTGAATCCGGATCGATAAAACAATCCGACTGTGTTTTTGTTAGCAATTGAAACATACTGACATCGATGACTCAGACGCTTCATTAACTGTCAAGTGGGGGGGGGGGGAGGTGGAGGTCTCCGGCGCTGACTGCCTTAAAAGTGCGAGGGGAGAAGGACAAGACGGAAATAATTGAGATATGAGAGGTGGCGCACTGCGGACCCAGCATGAGGGGAGAAGATGTGGGGAAATGTAATGAGATTGAGAAGCCTCAGATGGAGCAGCGAATGATTCATGGATCATGTTGCATTTTTTTTATCTGTGCAGATGATTTATTTTTGAGTCCCTGCTCTCTGTTTGAGAAGGAAAGAACTTCTGACCTGAACTTCACACAGTTTTTGACTCAGTACGCCATATACTGTACATGAAGAGACCCACATTAGTGTCGTCATCCACAGTTCTGATCTACAGTTACATAAGACAACATCCCACCCTTATCTGATATTTTAGATACATTTCACATGCTAAAATCATAATTAAATCATATTCACTGCTACGATCTTAACAGGGGATTCTTGGGGTGAGGCGACACATTTTTAGAAGATGAGAAAGGTCCAAAACTAAAATGGTGTTACTATTGATAGAAACAACGGGACAGAGGACTTCTGCACATTCATTAAAGGAGCTGTTCATTCGCTCGTTAGTTAGAGCACATTAACAAATGTCAAATCCTCTGTGACTTGCCCAGTATTTTTAGAACAGGGTAGGACATTAAGAATGGTCTTGGATCTGACCACATGGTATAAATTTTGCACGTAATGGTGATGGATTGAAACACTTTATCATATGTATTCATAATTCATTCAGTGACGTACAGAGGGGCTCTGTATCAGTTTCATTTTCCCAACTCTTGCAGAAAACCAAGAGTCGCAAAGACTCAGCTGATCTCACGCCTCTCCATGACCCTGAAGATGTGTTAACAATGGCACCTGCGTTGGCAGTAAGTGTCAAAATCAGTTGATCAGTGATCAGTTGCTTTGATGACACCGAGGTGCTCGACAAGTTTTGAAGATGCATATTCAGGTTAATTCTACGTGGAGAGGACCTGAGATAATTCAGAATAAACGACGCGTGATTAACTTGCCTTGATATCACCATAATTAATCCAGCAAATCCAGAAGGACTTTAAATCCTGCACTGGGTTGATTGCATGCATGCAGCACAAATATACCCGCAGCATGTGGTCATGGTTCCGACATGTACGTTAAGCGCTGTGTTGCTAGAGACACGTGTCCTCATTATGCAAGTGCATTAACCCACTCTTCGGCAAGGCCCGTCTCAGAATAATATGAGGATGTTCTATTTTAGCCCCAGCAATGTTTGAGGAGATCTTGGTTACATCCCAGAGGACGGCTACCTTCACATCGGCTCATTATCATTTTGTGTGTGGGCATGCAAACAGATTCAGCTGGTTTCTTTTTTTTCCCCTGTCCCCCAGATCATTCCGGGAACATTTGGAAGCGCTGTAGATGGATGAGTGTATGTTTGTTTGCGCGTGTGTGTCTGTGTGTATGCATGCGCAGTGTGTGCACACACACACACACACACACACACACACACACACACACATGCGCGCGTACACGCGTACACATACACACACCCCCACAGGCACGTACGCATGCTGTTTACTTGCCCACACCAACACCACCTGATATAACACAGACGCCTGCCTATAAACAGTTTATTTTAGCGGGTCAGGGAAAACCTCCAATACCATGCAAATCCCTGGAGCTGAGGCCGATTCAGACCTACAGCAGCAATTTCTCCCCAAAATGAGTTGCTTGTTTGCTACAAGATTCTCCAGAGGAATGTCCACCATGCTCTGTCCCTCCATCATCAACCCCCAGACCCTCCCAGCCCCACCCCACCATCAGCCTCTCTGACTCTTGTGCGCTTTCTCGGAGCTCCATAATTGCACAGTTGCCTCAAAGTGTCAGAGCAATATGCAAGTCCCCCTTTGCCTCTGATTGAGATGGCAGCCATTGTGGGTCTACAAGCCCTCTGAGCTCAGGCCCAGGTAAAGCCAGCCCATTCCATGAGGGACACATTCCCAGAACCATTAAATCCTTCCTCCTCCCCCTCTTCATCCAGATTAATTTATCTTTATTATGCGGAGAGAGAGAGAGAGAGATGGACGAGAGCGGGCGGGTGAGTGTTATTCGGGGCTTATTAGCCCGATGCTGAGGGGTCTCACCGAGTGCCATGCTGAGAGTGGCTCCATCTTGCCTGCTTTCCCCAATAATTCACTGGAAAAAAGGAAAAGTCCTGTCATTAAAAAACCCTGTACTTTTGCTATTTTCTCAAAAACAGAGCGCTTGTCTTTCTTCCTCAAATGAGGCCCGTAGGGAAGGGAAATAAGCACGTTTAAGGAAATGCACAATGCCAGTCACCCAGTATGTGCCTCAGCAGTCTCAGTAAGACTCTAACACTCGTGCAAATTAGACTTGGACATGAAAGGGTTGGCTTGCAGTTGTTGTTTGTCTTTTTCTGACAGACTTTTCCACTAACATGCACTAACGTTACAAAGGAAAACCTTACACATGTACTCACATTAAAAAAAAAATGGAGACATAACATACAGACTCATATGTTTTCAATACTCTTATGTATTAGTATCAGAAGGTTTTACAACAAGCGATTACATATACAGTACAAGGATTCACCCACAGACACAGACAACCCCGTAGTACCCCGGTCATCAATAGAATTATTTCTGAGAGAGGAGCATACTTTTATCTGTCACGAGGAGCCATGGACTGTCAATCACGCACACACTTTACCTGTGAGGGCGATGTGTCTGAGTCCTGTGTTCTCTGACAGAGCAGAGCTGCTTGGCTCTCTTTGATGAGAGGGATTCGTGTGGATCAGGTCTCTTGCTGTCCTCGCAGGGCGCTGGCAGAATGTGGCCACAGGGCAGACGCCTGAAGTCACCGGCACTGGGTTGTGCCAGGTCACCCTCCACCAGTCCTGGGGGCACCATCTTACACTGTGCCGCCCTGACTGAAGTGGAGAGACTAAAAATAGAACAACTACACCCCCATGTTGCATTGGTACCAGATTCCATTTGATGTTTGAAAGTATAGGCAATATCCAACTCCTCCTGTCTGGTAACACTGTTCAGATATTCAACAAGCATTGCATATATGTGACTGTATAGACCCAGTGTCCTTGTGATGTCTAGCAGTTTTGATGAGGACTTCATGTACTTTGTTGTACTGTGACATTGTGGTATATTTAGGAACTGTGTCTGTTGAGCAATACCATACAATCCACCATCGTTCAATTGTAGACTTCACTTTAGAAAATTCTAGACTGATTAGAATGTAAAACTAGCATATCCAGCAATAGCAACAGAATCAACATGGTACAAACAACAGATACTCTACAGGTGAAAATATTAAGAGAAGTATGGAACAAAGTACATTGAGGAAAGTTTATCCTTGAGTGCTTGATCAGAGGTGACATCATTTGTCTCTACGTCATTTTTCATGAAAGGAAAGCCCAAATGGAGGACCTAAGGGAGGACCTGACAGACTCATGGACAGATGTCCACTGACGGCGCCACGAAGCGAGCGGACGGGAGTTTGTGACCATCTTGTATTATTCAGAGGAGAGAGAGAGAGAGAGAGAGAGAGAGAGAGAGAGGGAGGGAGAGAGAGAGAGAGAGAGAGAGAGAGAGAGGAGAGAGAGAGAGAGGGAGGGAGAGAGGAAGAAAAAAGTGCAGGTGGGCTGTTTTAATATTTTAGTGGTTTGTAGGAGCCTTGAACATGCCTTGCATACCTAAGGAAAGAAAATAGCAAAAAAAAGTGATTTCTGTCAAGCGCCGAACTACTGAATGCCTGCAGTGTCCAATAGGAGATCACTCACTGTCATATTTGTGATTTATTTAGGAGCCACTGGTGTGGAGGGAGATTAAACTCCTTGGGATGCCTCAATATCCCCAATCGCTCTCATAAAGATCCGGCCTGCACAAACAACTCACTAACCAAGGACAGAGTCTTCCCAGGAGTGGGTGCTGAGATCCACTCTCTCAGTACAGGGCCTGTTTGCCGTGACGCATGACACTGCAAATGGAGGTGTTGGTGTGTGTGTGTGTGTGGGTCTGTGTGTGTGTGTGTGTGTGTGTGTGTGTGTGTTTGTGTGTTGTCGGTTGAGGGATTTAGGAGAAAAACTAAAAGGTACATTCTCATGTTATAGCGGATTATTAAGAAACTAGTAAAACTGTTGGATTCAAGTAGAAATTTAAAGTGTGTCAGCAAACAAATAGAGATGATTCACAGATACACACTTTGCAGCAATGCAGTGGCAGGGACCTAAATCCACCATGTGCTTGGCCATAGTAATTATAAACTGAAGTGCTTGGCATGTAAAAAAGACACTAGAGCAAAGCCAGGGGGCGATCAATGGGATTAAAGGCATAGGAAACAGCTTCCAGGGCCGTGTTCACTGTACATTTATTTACGGGACCTGATGAAGACTCAAATGAAGTGACCCTGTAATCAGTGAATATTGCATTGTGAGGAGGTGAGGGAGCAGGCTGTCTGCCTCGGTGTTCCTTGAGGCTTTTCACATAGGTGTCAATAAGCATAAACCAAACAGCAAAATGGAACCCGAAAGCTTCTTTTTAAATGGTTGGATTATCACTGACGTTTTTTTTTTTTTTCAAATGTTTAACAGCCCAATCGTGCTATTTGACATTTGCTCATGTATGAAATCAGCCTTTTCATATTCCTTTACACAAGTCATCAATTTCTTAATTTAATTTCAATGCAGGGCGTTTTGCGAATAAATCAATGTATGCAATTAGACAAACAGGGTCCACCAATTACGTCTTTCGCTAATGTACTGAAATGGATTTTTTGAAATGGCAAGGCAGAGCAATACTCTGCTGTGAAATGTCTAGCCTACCACCCACAGAGTACAGTATTTCACAGCATTAGAACTCCTTTGACCTCTTACATCATTGTCAGAAAAAGTCAGCATCTTCATGAGGCCCTTCAGAAACCATCATGGATGATTATACATTCCTTTTAAAGACAGATTTGCCATTATATACCCAAGAAATTAATAAGATGAATGAATACAAATGGTTTGTATTTGTCAAGGTGTTTAGCATTGTCTTTATGTCATTAGGAACAGACATATTGGTTACAATGTGTTGGTGTAGTTCTAACACACATTTGATTCTCTGATAACATCTTGCTTAAATTAAGCATTCATAAGGAACTGCTGTTCCAATCATGAACAATTATATGTGATATAAAAATAGCAAATCCCTGGAGTAGATGGCTTTAAGCATGTATATACAGTATATCCATATATATATATATGCTTACTATACGTGTATGCTATATACATAAATAATATATACGGTATATAATGCATATCTCAAATGTATAGAAGTACTAAATATATATTGTTTGTGCCCCTCTGGTCTCTCATTAATTGAGTGAAATGCCAAAGTAGGCTGCCAGCCACCACTTGAGCTTCACCAAAAGCACAAACTGATAGAGACTTGCTTAAACTGAATTGAATATCAGAATCAGAATCCGATTTTATTGGCCAAGTAAGTTTGCACAAACAAGGAATTTGAGCTGGTGATGTGGTCCATACCTCATATCCACGATCCACAAGCACCATAGGCCCACCTGCAGGGAGACGGAGAAAAGGACAACTATTGGGAGAGAAAAGAGAGAGGGAGAGAAAGATTGCCATTATTTTCTTTTCAGAGAGTAGCTCTCCTAGTTTTTTTTTTTTTTCCTAGGGAGTTGTGGACCCACTTCAAATCTGACAGACACACCGAAAGCTTCTCATCACAGACTTCTCAGGTCTAGTCAACTCTGGAGAAGGAGGGAGTGAAAGGAGAGGAGGGGGAGGGGGGAGGGGGGGCAAATTCAGAATGGAGTGCTTCTTAGTCTGGAAACCATTGATTTTATTTCTCTGAAGCTCAAGGTCAGGTATGAGGAGAAACTTCAAGGGCTGCAGTTTTATTTTTTCCCCCTCAGACTGAATTTCTCTGCCTGTTCGGTTTTAAAAGGTGGAAAATACTGTTGGTGTTTGTGGGGTGCGGGTGTGTGTGTGTGTGTGTGTGTGTGTGTGTGTGTGTGTGTGTGTGTGTGTGTGTGTGTGTGTGTGTGTGTGTGTGTGTCTCCTCATGACCATCATTGGCATTTCGGTCAAGATGAACCAATAGAATGGCAGCATTATTTTCAAAAGTAGCTGTTCCCTTTTTATATTTTTGCCTCTTTTCAATGAAATGAACAAACAAACAGACATGCAGCTCATTGGATAGGGGCAACCATAAGCATTCTTTCCATGCATTCACTGCCACATTATCAGAGGTATAGACAACATCATTAGCTTGCATGCTTTGCAGCATTATTGTATTTACAAGCGCACCTATTTTTTACGGTAAGAAAGAGGCTGTGTTCTCTCACATTACCTCACGTACTCTGAGGGGAGCGAAAGAAAAGCAATGAAACTCGACGGTTAATTTCTCACGGTTGCAAAAAAAACTAAATAATGGCGGCTCCCTGGGCTGTTTGCTGCATATTGCCCGAGTTCAAGAATGTCAGTGCATTTAGAACACTGGCGCCTGTAAACAAGTAATGGGCCTAATCATACCAGATGACAGTTCTCCAAAATTAATTATTTCCCCTCGAATGCCTTAATGCTTGCCCAAGGTATGCTGGTGGAATATGAATGGATGCCCCTGTCATCAAATCAAGGGGGAGTGGAGGAACTGCTGGGATTCATTCATTTTCTCAACAAGATGCATGATTAAGTTATCCAGCCAAGCTGTTTTGTTACGGTTGTTATTATCTCCCCTTCTAGTGTGTTTTCACCTTACTGTTTTGTCGCAACTATTCCCCTCACCTGCACAGCTACCTGGCCCTCCTGTGGTCGGGGGGGGGGGGGGGGGGGGGGGGTCATGCTGTGTTGACTTCAGCCTAACGTGTGGTTGGTGAAAAAAATCGAGATAGTTTTCTTGTCTGGCTCTGTCATCCCCTAAGCTTCTACCCTAGATGATTTCAGCTCATCCTATCAACACCTTTCATTCAGCTATTTCCCTGTAGCACGCACACCGAGGAATACAACTTTTGATGAGAGCTCGCCATGCAAGACACAGAACTGCAGAGCAGAGTGGGAGCATGATGTTTGTGTATTTGGTGTCGTCCTTCATTTTACATTACCTTGCTTTAGTGTGGTAGGTATCAGCTTCATTTAACGGTTTTGTTATACTCATGACCAGGGTGCGATTTGTCCAAAAACCAGAGGGGGGGATGTTTTTTTTTTTTTTTTTATCATGAAAAAAAAACAAGCAATACATAGGCCTAATTATCTTCATATACATGCATCATATATGTCTATGATGATCGCTGCTAGACGCTCAGTTCTTGTGCTCCCTCTCATTCACATTCACGTTATTCGGGTAAGATGAACGTTAGTGCCAGCGATGTAAGCAAGTGTAAGAAAACGCTGTCACAACCTGTCTGTTTTTTCATTGTTTTTTTAATAATTGAGGGTTATCCCCCCCATGTATGAAATTCATCCAGCTGAGGTGGGGATGTAAAAACCAGAGGGGGGGGTAAATCCCCCCCAACCCCCCCGGCAAATCGCACCCTACTCATGACCATGCCACACTATTTTACACTAAAACCACAACAACTTCAATAAGCACTTCTCAATAAGTGGATAAATGATTACCTTTTAGAATGCCTGAATACATTTTAAAGTTGTTTTTATTATGTCCCAATTAAATTGAAATCGGTGTGCAGCTACCTTTTTTTCACAGAGTAGGCAGCATGTCTTTAGGATGGCCCTGCCATGATTTCCAGGGCTGCTGGCTCACAGATGTAGAGCTGCCAGCTGAGGTAAGACCTTGCGTCATCAACACTCTCTTCCTTTGACATTACAATCTTTGAGCTGTCATCCGTCAGGGAAGAGTTTCACTCACCCGTGAGACACTTCTTGAGCATCGTATATGAGGTGATTTTATATTCCAATTGGCTCTAAGTTTTGAGCCGGTTTTCACTTGAATTGTGCCATGTTATTTAATGCATGGAAATGGACTTGGGTTAGACAGCAGATGATGTGCATGTCTAGGAAATGGAACATTTTCAATGCAGCTGATGAATAAAATCTCTTATCATACAATATACAAGCAAAGGGCTCTTCAAGATACATCCAGCATCAACTACCTACCTTCTAACCAATAGATATATGAATTTAGGTTGGTTTCAGCATCTTACAAGAAACAGTCATTCCCAGATGACCCAGCCCTAAGTGGACGAAGGTCAAGTGTGTGCATTTTGACCAACAGGTTCAGAATTAAAAATTCCACAAGAATGCTTGTGAGTCCAACATTAAATTCTCTAAACTCTACACCATCAATGATCATCTCCCAGTGTAAGTGGTACTGATGGTTATTTGATCAGGTGTCGGTATGAGAATACTGCTGAATTACAACGCCAAGCTTGAGTAATCACAAGCACAAACACATCAGGCACAGGGTTTACATCAAAGCACCCCTCAATTAAAAAAGCAAAGCATAATCAACCGCCGTATGCACAGAGAGCGAATCCCCATTCACCGACGCTGTTTAAACACACATCAAGTGCAATCCCATAGCCTTCCCACCACGGCCCTCACCACAATGCTTCTGGAGCACTTAAATCAGAGTGGGCCTCTTTGAATTGGAGACTCTGATTAATGACCATTTGTGGGGAGAAAAAAAAAAGATTTG
This sequence comes from Sprattus sprattus, assembly GCF_963457725.1. Lineage (NCBI taxonomy): Eukaryota > Metazoa > Chordata > Actinopteri > Clupeiformes > Clupeidae > Sprattus > Sprattus sprattus. The sequence goes on along the minus strand of NC_137915.1, from coordinate 8,528,085 downwards.
TTTCTTAAAGCGAAGTAAAGCGGTGAAAGCGATGCTTAGGTTGTGGAATCTATTAAAGCAGCCCACTAAGGTTTCAAAAGGGGGGGGGGGGGCGGGGGTGGGGGTGGGGGGGCTAGGCAAAGGCTTGGTGCTAGCATCTTTGTGCTGACTGTAGATTCCATTACATGGCCAGACTAACTGGTTGAGATGTAACAGGGGGGACAGAGAGAGAGAGAGGAGTGGAGGGAGAAAGAGTAGAGATATCCAGTAACTCCCTCATTAATAACAAAGCTCAGATATGTCTGTGAAAAATACATTTAGGCCAGTCTGACGTGGTCAGGAGGTCTCTCTCTCTCTCTCTCTCTCTCTCTCTCTCTCTCTCTCTCTCTCTCTCTCACACTCTCTCTCTCTGTCTTTCTCTCTCACTCTCTCTCTCTCTCTCTTTCTCTCTCTCTCTCTTTCTCTCTCTGTCTCTGTCTCTGTACCTTCATTTCCTCTGTTGCTGTCATATTTGCAGTTTGTACTTAGTAATTTAATCTAATTGCAGTGTAATGTTACTGATTCAGGGATGTGGAGTGTGCTGGTCTTCGGGGAAGGGGATGTAATTATTGAATTGATTAATGGGCACTAGAGTGACAGGCCAAGATCCTGCCAAGCACATTGGTCAACACAAAAGGGGATGAGGGGAAAGTGCTGTGTCTGCCTACAGGTTTTTTACCTCGGACAAACGCTTCTCTGTCTCATATAAATGCTTTGTGGACAGTCATGCTGTTCTTTAAAAACAGCTTTGTCATATTGACAGAAATATCATTCACCAATTGCCACTTCTTACATCTGCACATCTCTGTTGTGTCTGTCCATTTTGTTTTATTTGAACAAAAATGCTTTCAGAAAGCTACGAGTGATGATTTGGGGAGCGAAAATTCCATGGCAACAGTGTTTTTCAAACAACGCCCTGTTGTCTAATGCACAATCCCCCCACCATCTCACTACCGATTCTCTGAAAGTAAAATATCAAAGTACTTTGATATTGATCCCTGCGCGTGGTCAATACCCGGTCAGAGCCTCGCACGTATTCATTTCTCCACAGGATATTATTTTTGATTGGGGGAGGGGGGCCAGTAGGATGAGTTGTTAGTGGCTACTGATGATGTGTGTGTGTGTGTGTGTGTCTGTGTGTCTGTGTGTGTGTGTGTGTGTGTGCGTGCGTGCGTGTGTGTGTGTGTGTGTGTGTGTGTGTGTGTGTGTGTGTGTGCGCGCGTGCGTGTGTGTGTGTGTGTGTGTGTGTGTGTGTGTGTGTGTGTGTGTGTGTGTGTGTGTGTGTGTGTGTGTGTGAGTGATGGATGAGTGACGGTGCCTCTGGGTGTGGCGCTGACTGAAGCGGCTGCAGTGGTCAGGCAGACAGGTGACAGGTTCGGTCTCACTGACGGAGCCCAGACCTGCTCCCCTGAGTGGCCATGCACCGACTGACAGCAGCTGCCTGGCATTAAAAAAAACACAGATGCGCGCGCACACACACACACACACACACACACACACACACACACACACACACACACACACACAAATATATCACACACACACACACACATATATCAAACACACACATATACACACACACACATAAATACACATGTACATATCATATATGTCACACACATACAACCCCACACATATAAACACATACACACAATTATTCATTTATAACCCCAAAACTGGTGAATGCATATACAGGTTTTGTTTTGCATCTATCTTGTGCTTTTATAATCTGTAGTTATGACATCTATGCCAAAACGATACCCAGGGTGGCCACTTTCTGCGTTTACAAACGCCTTTTTTGAAGTATGATGTTGTCTATGGTGCACTATGCACATCTGATCCTAACTTGACGTTCTTTTAATGAAGGGACACTTTGGCAGTCCGTGATGTGATTGATTACCAATGTGATTGATCAAGATTGGTTTAGCCTGTCAAAGGTTGCATTTTCAAAAAAATGATGTGTACCCCAAGCACCTCTCTCTCTCTCTCTCTCTCTCTCTCTCTCTCTCTCTCTCTCTCTCTCTCTTTTTCTGCTCTTTTCACCCTCCATCCTTGGGAAGTGATCTCAGGATTTTCTTTCTGGATCGTTGAGCAAAGTCCCCTTCCTGCGCGGTGTCCTCCATCTTCCTGTGATCAGCGCGGGGCCCTCCTGCTTTAGATGGGCAAACACCGATGTTGGGCTTTAATTAAAATGAGATCAGGTGCAGATGTCTGGGCAAACATGTGGCTTTTTAATCTTCCAATAATTTCAGATTGTGAAATTGCATTACAAGGATGTGGATTTTATTTAGAGTGCATCCATATCTCTTCTGGGGGCCGTACACTTGTGTGAATGTACCAACGCGTGTGTGTGCCTTTGAGAGATTAATAAAAAAAAAGAATTTACGTGAAAAGAATGTTTACGCTCTAATGATCTTATTCATTGGACAAAATCCAGCAGGATTGTAACATTTCTATAGTAAAATTTGTGTAAGATTTTGGAATTCATACCGTGTCACGCCGCCTCTGAGGCACAGTGGGGTGCCAGGGTGCTTCACAGCCCACATGAAATCTGGCCTACAGCTTTGAACTGGTTCCTAAGACCCAATTTGCCATTGCCTTGTTTTACCTTCATGTCTCCTCCGAGTATAGGAGAAACCTGCTGGTAGTCTCATTTCGGTGCTTGTTATTCCGGGGGAAACAGATGCCTCGACACAACCTCTCAAACCGCGCTGTGATGCAGAGGGTCAGTGCTTTGAAAACATTCTGCCAGCTCGTGGAGCAAACAAAAGTCGGAGGCAGATGAAGGGGCGTAGTTTACCTCAAACTACAGCTGCTTTCCCAAAGACACATACAACACACCTGCAGTTACCTAAGCTTTTCGCGGCCCGACCGTCTTTTGTTTGCTCTTGTAACGACACTACAATAGACTTGGAGAGGATGTTTCAGTGATTATTCTCCCCTCAGTAATTAATGTATTTATTATTTACCCCAAGCTCCGTGACGTGCCTGTTGCTGGTTGTTTTCATGGCTTGCCTGCTCGATATGTGGAGCCTCTCACAAAGTGTGTGTGCGTGTTTGTTTTTTTAAATCAAGGCCTTGCTCTATATTGCATGAAAAATACTTCCTTCTTATCCAAGATTCCCCTGGTAAAAATACACACCTAAGTTAAGCTGCAAGCTGAATTTCCCCCCCTTTTTTTCCTGTCGAATAGGTGGACATTCATCAGTTGGTTGAACAATGGCAGTTCGGCAGTGAACAGAACATAGATTCAGAAGGAATTGCCTGATGCCAGGGGGGGAAGCCTTTTGACGTCGGAGGGGAACGACAGGCGCCATGATGTATTGTTATTTTGTTAAGGTTAAAGGCAAATCATGCCATCCATCATGAGGGAAATGTGGTTTGGCTCTGATGGAGCATACTGAGAAGCACTTGCTGCTACAGTATAGCTGGGAACAGTTGGTTGAAACAGCTGTTTAGCATGCACTGTCTGCCTGGCCTGAAACGTGGCTGTCCCTGCATACCTGACAGGATCAAATTATTTTCTGTTTCTATTTTTACACTTTCCTTATTTTGACCATCTGTTGGTAATATGGATTTTATGCTTTTTAAGCATATCTCGTGTATTTTTAGTTATACTTGAGGGATACTAAATAGAATCATCCACATTGAAAAGGAAAGTCCTGTCCTCTTTGTATCATGATGGAGCCAACTGGCTACAGTGGGAAATAACAAAACAGAACAAGGGTGTCAAAATGTACTGGCAAAGATTTACTGGTTGTTGAGAAAGCCTATCCTCACAAACCATTTCTTTTGTTAGTTTTCTTCTTGACAATTTAATGATAATAATCCAAAGGCTGCCCAGTTTCACATATAATTTTGCTATTTATTTTTGTATTAATTATATTCCTGGAAGACACCCTCTTTCTGTGTTTCCATGAAATACAATTGGCATGCTTTTCCTGGCTAAATGACACGATGACAGTCTGTGTGGAGATATCCACTGGTGAAATGGGGATCCCTTACGGTGCAGATCCATACAAGCGATCTGGGCGACGCGATCTGGGCGACCCCATGCATTTCAACGGGAGCCAGCTCCATTGTGACGTAGACCAGCGATCTGAGCGACGCGCCTGATGAAAATTCGAACATGCTCAAACTTATGCAAATGAGGAGCGATTTTTCTCGTCTTTGACGGTTTGAAAAATCACTAGTCCAGTCTATTTCCACACGCTACACCACGCCCACTCAAAGCAATGGAATTTGATCGCGTCGCTCAGATCGCTTGAATGGATCTGCACCGTTAAAGTAATGTTCCCTTGTAGGTAGTGTCTTGAGGTAGCATTTGAAGTAGCACCGTGTCATCTCCTCATCGGTGCAGATGGGATTTTTGAACTCGGGGGGACGCTAACATTTTTTAAACGTTATTTACTGATGATTGTCGCCTTACGTAGGGAGAGTGGTGGGGACGGATCAGGGTCACTATGAATCTGGGGGGGACATGTCCCCCTCGTCCCCAGTGCTATATGCGCCCCTGCATCTCCTCAAAAACTGTAAAACAGACACCACTCCCAGGACATAATGGCAAGGAGACGCAATCTGTAATGTCACCTCATATCTAGTTGCTGTGGAGTGGCTGTGAATGGAACTCTCAACCTACAGGCACTTCTGAGTGTGTGTGTGTGTGTGTGTGTGTGTGTGTGTGTGTGTGTGTGTGTGTGTGTGTGTGTGTGTGTGTGTGTGTGTCTGTGTGTCTGTGTGTCTGTGTGCGTGTGTGCATGTGTGTGCGTGTGTGCGTGTGTGCATGTGTGCATGTGTGTGTGTGTGTCTGTGTGTGTCTCTGTGTGTGTGCGTGTGTTTGTGTGTTTGTGTGTTTGTGTGTGTGTGTGTTTGTGTGTGTGTGTGTGTTTGTGTGTGTGTGTGTGTCTGAGCTCTGGAATTTTATCAGCCTACCTCTTAATTGAGCTCAATTGAACACCTTAACACATGTTGGTATCAGACACCAGTTGACTAACTAGACTAAGCCTACAATTCAACAATAGGCTATATAACCGAGCATCGATATTTGCCCTTGCACCTTGACTAATTGACTAAGAATCAATATACATTCCTGATTTTGGAATTTATTCTCTTGGCTACTTCTACTTCAAGCATTTAGCCTACTGTGTTGGAAGTTATGCTAATGAGAATTAGTTGTTATAAAAACACACACAATTCACATGTATTTTTTTAATGACATTTATTTTGACATTTACACAGACTGTTATCATGGTGGTGATAGTTAATAATAGTTGATTGTGCTCAAAACTACATTGAGCGTCAATCTTACGTCCTTACGTCCTTACACGTCCTACGTCACAAAAGGTTTTGCGTAATTGAGTCGCGACGAATCTTTGTGTAGTTTATAACTGTATGCTATGCCGACTATAGCCACACAACACGAATGTGGTTTATACTACAGATACCACAATGCACCTGTCTCCTCATATCCGGAAGTGTGTGCTGATTTTCAACGTGACCATACATGAGCAGACAGAAGGGAATGATGTCTCTTTATACCAAAAAAAGAAAGTTAGATAAAAATGTTCAGGACAATCTGTACTTCGACAGTTATTCTGACGTTACAATCCACGAGGAAATGATTGCAGACCATGTACGGACAAACACGTATAGGATGGCCATTATGAGAAACAGCAGTGCAATCGAAGGTAAAGTTGTATTGGACGTTGGTGCAGGCACCGGTGTTCTTAGCATTTTCTGCGCCCAAGCTGGGGCTAGAAAGGTTTATGCTGTTGAGGCAAGTTCGATTGCCGATCAAGCTGTTAAAATCGTAAAACTGAATAAGATGGAGGACAGGATCGACATCATTAAAGGTACTCTGGAGACGATCGATCTGCCCGAGCAGGTAGATGTGATTGTTAGCGAGTGGATGGGCTATGCACTCCTTCACGAGTCCATGCTGAATTCTGTGCTTTTTGCTCGAGATAAATGGCTGAAATCTGGCGGCCTTATCCTCCCAAGCAAAGCAGAACTGTACATCGCACCGATGAATGACCTTGTGGCCGACGACCGCCTGAACTTCTGGAGCACAGTCAAGAGTCAGTACGGCGTGGACATGTCTTGCATGACGGACTTTGCTAGGAAGTGCATCATAAACAATGACATTACAGTGAATCCGGTGACCGTGGAGGACGTGCTATCACATCAGTCTAAGTTCGCCGAGTTGGACTTGTACACGGTGACGGTGGATCAGTTGAAATCAGTTAGAGGCAGCTTTAGCTGCGACTGTTTCGGCTCGTCTACTGTGAACGCATTCTGCGTGTGGTTCACGGTAACGTTCCCCGATGGGGAAAAGCCATTGGTCCTCTCCACGTCTCCATTCAAACAGGAAACCCACTGGAAGCAAGCCGTTCTCTATCTAGACAAGCCTGTGGATGTTGAACAAGACACAAAGGTAGAGGGAGAGATCAATATGTATCCCTCTGCGCAGAGCTCCAGGCATATTTGCATCCATGTGGACTACTCAATTGGACAGCTGAAAATGCAGTCCAAGACCTTTTCCATTCCAGATGGATACTCAGACTCACAGCTCTAGGCTAATTGTATATATTCTCCAGGAGCATCTGACCGCTTCCTAGGCCTGTTACTGAACAGATTATTGCTTGTCCATTTTTAAACGTTCGGCAACAGCCGGAAATGAATAGGAAATAAACGCATCTTCTTTTGCCTAAGTGCACACGGTTCTGCTTATTTGTTTGTTCGAGTCACATCACTTATCAACTTTTATCATCAAGCCTATATTAAAATAAAGAAGGTGGTTGTGTTAAATGACCACAGGTTAGGCAATATCATTGTCAGTATGCACTCTCCTTGCACCTGTGAAGTACTTGTAGACACGTGACCCTTACTGACCTCTATTTAGCATAAATATACTGAAGAGCAAGTGGTCACTGTAATCTTATTTAAAGGTGCTGGTACCAAGAAAGGGGTTCATTTAATCTCTCAACCTTGTCAGCCCAGGCTGATTAATTAGCAGTGTAGGCCTCCATTATCATCTCGCTCACTATGAGCACCGTACACACATTTGCTCCAGTTAAAGGATCCACAATTCTGACGAAAGGTTGCTGTTTTTTTTAGCTCAAGTCAATCAAATCACACCCATCCCTTACGTGCTCCTAAAGGAATGGAAGAGGAATGGCTGGAATTATTAATGGCTCCGTTTGAGCCACCATGTTGGTTTCCTATTTACACACATGAACAGATAGCTAGAGGACCTTGAGCAACATAAATAGAAGCATGTAAAATAAACAATATGTCTCTGCAAGACTTTCACTGTAACTTGTACTGTACTATCAAATAAAAAGAACACCCGTCAAGAGTGAAACATTAACGTCAGGGTTTAAATAAGCACAGGTAATGGCACAATGCATATACCTTTACTCCCATGTCCACTGTTTTGGATACGATCACTACCCTAGACTGCCTGATAGGTGACAAGACAATTTTTTGTCACAAGGTCACGTGTTTTTACCCCTTGATTTGTTGTACTTTCAAAAGCACCTGTGTTGAAGTCATATGAAGCCTAACAGTTCATTCACATAGCTTAATATTTAATGGGAAGGGCGCATAAAGAGTGCCTTTGAAGAAAGGTTACCTCCAAACTGTTTCTCGAGGCTTGTCATTAGCACCGAATAATTTTCAAGCCTTAACCGAAGAGGTCTTCAGTAACGTCTGTCTCCTCTTGGTGTGATGTGGTGGGTTTTGAGTACGGCCAGTGAGTGACATAAATCAAATCAAGGTCTGGCTGACTTGTGAGGCCTGCCACGAAGACGTATCACCATATCCAGTGTGTCTCCTCACTATGCTAATGATGTGCTTTAACTGAGCCAAGAGAAATCATTTGCTGCCAGCCGTTTACAGTAACCAATATTTCTGTCGGGATCTCCAGAGGAGACAAATTGGAAACATGGTATTGACAAAACTTAATTTAGAAATCCAATACCCTAAGCACCAGGTTGATTTCAAAGGCAGATGTGTTAGAAGGAGAGGATGTCATTATCATAAGCTACTGAAAGATTGTTTTTTTTTTTATGGCAAATTCCTGATGAAAACGGCAACGCTGTATTTCTTGTTCCAACCTGAGTTAACTGAATGTCATGATGGAGAAAGAAACAGACTCAATGTGGCTAGCGAGGAGAATCTGTTTATTGTGTCCGTAGCGCCATGTCTCAGCAATATTGTTCACGGAATTCTTACACATAGCGCAAGATAACAGGAGCTGTGACTAGTTATAGGGTTACAGAATAAACACACTTAAACAATGAAATAAAAGTGTATCCACAGGAGTCCGTATGAACGGGCATTTTGGGGGACACAAGGTGTAAACCAAAACCATCAGCTATAGCTCATCAGGATTGAGGGATAGTTGGGGACTACCTGGGGGTCCTAGGTGTGAAAGGTGTGATGGCATATCCATATGACTACACACATGAAGGCCTGGCTGCTCACAATAACCATCTGAATGTTCATAAATCTGGCATCAGCCATGTGGCAAGGTTGAGGCAAAGGGCAAAATGCAGAAATGGAAAATGTGCCGTGAAGTCAAAGAATGTCATGAAACCGATTTGCATGTTTTTGGTATAACTAGAAGATTATTTTCCCTTATGTGGTTTGCTACCTCACATGTGTTCACCTGCAAATCATCCATCAGCATGTCTTGCATCCCAGGGAGTGAATGAGAATGCTCATGCACAACACTACCCATTGGCGTGCTCACTAAAACATGAAAATCAGTGGTGCTTCCCCCCAAGTCCTATATCAGATATAAAGCTGAATTGCTTAGCTGGGGGAGGGGGAGACCTGAATACAAGTCCATCACTCGTTGGTCCTGTAAAATAAGACCCAAATCTCAAACATGGCACAGAGAAATCCAGACGTAGAGCCCGTATCACCCCAATCGCTATCAGCCAGAAGCCTTTGGAGCCCAAACACAAATCCATCTACTGTGTGAGACTTTATAATCCTTTGCAATCATGCACTGTTTGGATTACAGTTCTGTGTCATTGTTTTTATTTTTTTATATACAGAGAGATATTTTTTTTTAAAGATTTTTTCCCCCCTTAATAACGTATTTCAATTTTCAGGATGGATAGCAGTAACTCAGCAGTCCTACTGGTGCTTGGGACTCAGCTCCTACACACCTTTATGGAACCCGTGGAAAGATGGACGCAGCTTTAAGGGCATTTTAAAAGTCCAGTAAAATGGATAGTGTTCCTCTTTTGGTGATCTTTGGCTGATTATATAATTTAAACAGCCATTTAAACATCATTAATTTAAACACCCTACCATGCTGAGTTATTGTCAGTGAGTATAACCTTGTCTAATTTAAGTAATGTGATGGTCACTGATGTGGTCGGACCTCTTTGACCTGCCATGAGATACAATTACAGTTCTCAATGATCGTCCAGCTTCAAGACCTGTGTGCCATCTCTTCCCTCTTTATCGTGTCGCCATGCAACTTTCTCCTGAGCTAGAGAGGATTTTCAGAATCAGAATCAGAATCAGAAACAGATTTATTGTCACGTACAGTAGGTATGCGCCTACCTGAAATTTGTTCTGGTGCATTGGTGCATACAGTAAACAAAAACACATAAAAACACAAACATACACACACAATAAGTAAGTACTACTACATAACATAAAAACATAGGAACACACTTAGTACTACACATAACATAAGTACTACTGAACACAGTATGGAAACAGATGTACGTATATATAAATAGAGTGTATATACTATACATATATATTGTGTCTAGGGTGTGAGAAGACAACAGAAGTCCACTTCCCTTCCTCATCAATTAGGGGCTATATGACAACAAAAATAAGACAGCTGCTGAGGATGGCCGCTTGCTCACGTGACTGCTGGCGCCTGTCGATAGCTGTGCCAGCTATTGAACTCTGTCATAGATTTTAAGATGCACCAGAATGCTGATTATGGAATAGTCAACATAGATGCACCGGACGCATCACAGTCTAGAAGGGAGGATGCAACAAATCACTATTGATTTTTGCTGTTCATAATACACCCCATCCCCCCCCCCCCCCCCCCCCCTCCGCACACACACACACACACACACACACACACACACACACACACACACACACACACACACACACACACACACACAGACACACACACACACACACACACACACACACACACACACACACACACACACATAATGTCAACCACACACACATACACACCATTGCATACTTCTCAATCAGAGGCTTCAGCATCAGCCTTAATCATAGTGTTTACTGGTGATGGTCACCAGCTACAGCCACACACGTTATTCCAGCATTCATTAAAAATCTGAATTTGAAACATGGTGTTGAGGAAACCATTGGTTGGAAAAGGGCAAATGGACATTTCAGAAGTCATTTTTGATACATTTGAAATACAGTTTCAACACATGTCACTGTTGATGCAGCTCACACTGCTTTACTTATCAGTTATATACCTATACGTACATCTCACAATCGCTGTATGAAAATACGAAGCCTTAGATGCAATGCGAACAAATAAAGTTGGTGGTAGGGTTCTTCCAAATATTGCCATTGTTTATAGGACAAACTAAATTTAGTTATGCTGTGCACAAGGCCCATGAGCCGGGAGCTGTCCAGGTGCTGAAATTGTATCTTTACCGACACAAAACTTATTTGGGCACAAATCATGGAAGAGCATGATGAAGAATGACATATAACTGTAAGTCACAAGCTCAGATGTCTTCATTTTCATTCTTATGTGCGGCTGGTGTTATTATACTGGTCCTAATGTTTGATATAGTGTATTAGGGGGAGTGGTTCTTAGGACTTTCCTATATCATAGTGGACTACCCAATAGTTATCTAATTTAATAATTTCTTAGTGAATATTCCACGTGTCACGTGACATTCATATCGCCACCCATTCTACTATGATGTAGCCTTAATTAACAGCCACAATTATGGAATGAAATTCCCTTAAAAACTAATGATCTCTGCCATTGATAGCACCAGTAACCTCATCCGATGGTTTGATGACTTAAATGAGACGAGCACGGTTAACACGCAGTCTCTGAGCTATAATGGCATGACCAGCCCACTACGTGTTGAACGCAGTCCCTCTGCCTGAATGCGAATGCTCACGCTAATATTGTTCCACCTGCAATTTTGGCGATCGGCCCGATAAATTATACCTCATCCAGGGAAAACATCAGGCCGAAATTAAAGTTGTTGTTTTTCCCTGCACCGCCCGCCACCGCATATGTTTGCTGTGTTGTTTCTTTGGCTGAAGTGTCATTTGGTGCCGTCGATTACTCCATTCCCGCGGAGCCACGGAGGGAAGTAGTCGTTTGAGAGTTCGCCTCCCCAACCGCACCTCCAAAGATGTCCCGATTCAAATCTGAAATATCTGGGTAATATCCGTCAGATTACAACTCTTCACACGGTATATTGGAGTCAAGCTTTGCGTGAAAGGTGAGCGGAGAATTTCCTTTCCTGTAGGCTATTTGTGAAAGGTGCGGATGAAACAAACTTTTGATGTTTCACCCGGGCAGTGTGTGAACGAATGCAAGCTGATTAAAAATACAAAAAAAATGACATTTCTTCTCACTTCGACCAAGACGTACAGAAAATGCAACATGCAGTAGGCTACGTTAAGAGTTCCTTGTCTTTGTTGAGTTGTCTTTTATGCCATGATTTATTTGTCAAGTTACTGCATCTCATGGACTCTGCCAACATAATGTCGCCGGCTTGCTCTTTTTAATATCTGTTAACTGACAATATGCTGTCCATTGAAGCTATGTCCGTGTAATGGCAGATGTATCACAGTGATTTTACCAGACTTGGCTTTCAATTGACATTGTAGGCAAACTTGTGCTCCTTGCAGGTTTCATAAATTAGGCATAGGCAGGTGGACAGAAAATACAGCTTTTCATATTGTAGGCTACCGTTCATGTTCACGACTCATACATGCACATATGGGCCGTAGCATGTATGCAGTTGCTCTGTAATGCTCAGGAAAAATTGTTATTGGGTTTCACAATCAGCTAAACTAATCTCTTGCTGAATACTGGCTGCTGGTTTGTTCTCAGTTGTCCGTCTTGTGATATCCATTTCTCAGAATGGATAAGTAATGTCCCATCAGTTTCTGGTATCTTTCCAAAATATGATAAAAGTAGTCTTAATGAAACAATACTTCACCCCTTAAATATCCCAAAGCGATAACGTCGCCAAAAATACCACTGAAACGGCTTAAACGTAGATCACCCACGACTTGTTGAATTTATTGACAGTGCGGTGTAAGCATAGACAACAATTAACATTATTTGTAGACTACCCACATATTTGAGTATTGAATTCTTGAAACATAATTTAACATTTTAACATATTGCTACATAAGTCTTCTTGGCACGTGAATGAGTTCTACTACAAACAACAGGCCTGCACGTACCATGAAGGTAAAACTGGCTCCAAGTAATACGTATAGGCCTAAAGTTTTATTGCAAACAGAGATTGATGTAAGTTGCAAATGTATGCTAACTGAATTATCCGTGCTATTAATGACTATCTGCTATGGCCAATTCGTGGATTACAGTTTGCCAAATTGAATGAAATACAACTGTTATTTTAAGATATCTGTTTAGTTTGTGGAAAGTCTTAAGACTAACTGTGACAACCATCTTTCCATCACCTCGCTATATGATCTCTTTCTCTCTGTTACACACACATATATGCAGAGAGAGAGAGAGAGAGAGAGAGAGAAGAGAGAGAGAGAGAGAGAGAGAGAGAGAGAGAGAGAGAGAGAGAGAGAGAGAGAGACAGATAAACACACCGGGATCATTGCCATAATCAGTGGATTTACTGTCAGAAGATGGATCGAATTGTAATAGCATTTGGACCCCCCTACGGCCTCCATGACTATGTGAGGGATCACTGCGCAAAGACTTCCCAATACTTAACACTTACTCGACCACCTTCTTCACTGAAACTGAAATGGTCAACCTAGGATACAAGTCGAGATCAAATCACACTGGAATAAAACTTCCCATGTTTTTTCCCCTGAAGTAGTCTTTCTGTATCTTTCCTCATATGCTATCTGTCTCAGCTTGAACACATGAGCGAGTTGTCATCGGTGTTGAGCTAAACAGTGTGAATTTATGGTTAAATACTAAAATTGATGGTCAGAACATGTGAGGTCGGCGAGATACACTTGGTTCATCTGACTTTGATAGTGTAAATCAACATTAAATGTTATTTGACAGAGATTTTTACTTTTTTTTATAAAGTTTACATTTTATAAAATAAGCTGTTTGAGGAGCGCATGGATAATGTCATTTCCACATCAATCATGGCGTTATTGCTTTCATATAGGCAATCCTCTGTGAATACGGGCCCTTGCACTTAAGCTTCTCCTTGCTCAGCTACATCGTTGTATTATGCACAATAATTACTCGAATTAACACCCCGCTGCATGCACGAGGAAATTTAAAACATGTAAATAACTAAATGCTACCTTTAGGACCCTGCGGAACGTTTAAATATCCAGTCATGAGACCACGCGCAATCCCTGTATTTGCTCACATTTGGGGAGAGATTTCTTATCTGTTTTTATCTCTCTCCAATGTGTTGCTGCATGAGGATGTCCCTGTTTCCTCCTAGCGCTTGTCCTGTTCTTGTTCAAGTCCCCACAGAGTCACCAAAACTCCACACACAGAGAGGATGTGCTAAAACATCTCCTGGTCCCGCGGAATATTCGGGCTGAGCGTGCGCCTACATCAATCGGAGTGTCCAAGTGCGTAATCTCTCCAGCCATCTCCGCTGAACAATCAGAGTCTCGCTGTGTAGGGGAATGTGAAGAGGATGCGTGACGGAGCTACGGTCGAAGATATTCTCCGCGCAAGGGCTAATTGGTGTTATTTATGCTCATAGCGAGTTTCTGGGACGAGTTCATAGAAACATAGGCATTATTATCGTATTATAAGTTTTTTTGGTTGCTGTTGTTGCTGTGGTTATCATCCTGTCCAGGTGTAGGAATCCATTCCCTCAAGTTGGATATTGAGAGTGACAGAGGAGAGAAGATAAACTGGCTGAATACAAAACGGACAAATTAAACAACAAAAAAAGAAAAACATTTCTGGCTAAATAGGCCAATAAAGAAGATATTGGCTCCCTATGTTTGAAGGGGATATTGCGCTTTCGTCACCTGCGATGATAATGAAGAGACGAGTGGCGGATTTATGACCTGCATCTCATTGGACATGAAGGCAGAAATACTCACGTTTCCTTTCTTGCAAACCAAGCTCCCCAGACACTGATCAGTCATTTATTTTAAGGTGGCGAAAATCTCCAATCTGGTCCTGTCTACCTGGATTGAAAAAAAAAAAAAAT
>NC_137915.1:8481153-8508653 GCF_963457725.1 Sprattus sprattus | reverse complement strand
CGGTTTCTCATAGCACATCTCCCAGACATCCTCACTGTTTTCAGTCAGTCTTCATTCACTGATATACAGAGGTCAACCAACCACAGCTATATATTTGTTCTGAATTTTGATTGAATTCTGTGCTGAAGGTCTCCAGCAAGGTCTCTTCAGTGGCTGTTTCCAATGGAGCCTTGGTGTCCTGGCTTACTGTGAGAGGAGATGGAGCCACGAAGAGATGGTTGAGGAAACACACAGGTCCCCCCCCCATGGTCCCCAGGCGTACCTGAGAGACAGAGACACACACACACACACACACACACACACACACACACACACCTACACACACACACACACACACACACACACACCTACACACACACACACACACCTACACACCTACACACACACACACACAGACACACACACACACACACACACACACACACACACACACACACACACACACACACCTACACACACACACACACTCACACACACACACACACACACACACACCTACACACACACACACCTACACACACACACACACACACACACACACACACACACACACACACACACACACACACACACACACACACAGGCCTCCCTTGGTCCCCAGGCGGACCCGAGAGCCTTTAGGTTTCAAATTGATCACTCAGGAGTTGTGGGGGATGCCGGGTCAGCAGTCACATCGACTGGGCCGACTGATTAACCGCCACTAAAACGCACACGGCTCCATCCCCGAGATTGTCGGCCGACTCATCATCAATTATCTCCCCGCCCTGGGAACCAGACCTGAGAGGGGGGGGGGGAGAGATGGTGGTGCTGGAGGCTAGAGTGACCAGAGGTGAGGCTTCAGGCCCCTATGTTAGCAGTAGTGTTGCTGTCTCTTTATCCCTGAAAACGCAAAGCAAGGGCCCCAAATGTTAAATATTGATCGCCCTGAATATATCGGCACAAGTGGTATGGCAAACAATTTAGCCGTTTCCCCTGCCAAAAAGAACAAAATCTATATATAAAGATTACTTTTTTCATTTCCCCCATCTATTTATTATTGAATATGGCAGGCTTTTGCTAGGCTGAGGCAACCACACGAAAAGCAAGTGCACTTGAAAGCGCACTGACTGTCACCATGTAATGGCAATGGTGATCTTGTGTAGATGTTTGGTAAAGTGGGTTTCTTTGAGGAAGCAGCAGGCTGTTCCCATTGTGTTTGGCTCCCCTGCTGTCTGTCTCTCTCAGTATTTCTCTCTCACATCCCCCCCCCATACTTCCCTTTCTCAGAAGTATATTTGATGCATGCAGGCTGTCTGAATGTCTAGGAGAGCTTGGTCTATTTCTGGACTCCTTGGACTTGGTTTGTGCTCTTAAAAAGTGCATGTGCCTTTGTGCTGCTTTCAATTTGCCCCCCCCCCCACCACCACCACCACCACCAAAACAGCATTTTTCAAGTAGTTGAAAATAATGAAATAATGTGTAAGATGTGAAAGTGGAAGAGAATGTTGATAAAGATGTTTTGCCTTGAGACGCCGCGGTGCTTCAGCAACAATTTACTATTCATTGACTGATTTAAAATGGCTTTTTTCTGTGTAGCTCCCATTGTATATGATATTTTTGATCACCCGTTTTACATTTAGCCTCAGGGTTGCATGGGTTCTTCATCATCGTCATTTTGATCAATGTAATGCTGTAATTGACAGATTTTCATTAATGGCAACTTTGTTTCTAGCTTTGTAGCCTGAATGGGGTTATATTAAGATATAAAAGAAACGGATCTTGACATCAGTGCAGCTATACTTACTGTAGCCTTTGGCTGGTTCCATGAATTATGCCCCTTTTACAGATCTGATCTGAGTTCAGCCAGCTATCCTGTGTGCATGCTGTTACTGTTATTGTTATTGAGTTCTGATACATGTGGTAATGAGACATAGTCAGAGGCTAACCTTTCAACCAAGGGTCAGCCAGGATCATTTCACTTTCCTTTTTCATTATTGTGTGTGTTGGTGTGTGTGTGTGTGTGTGTGTGTTTGTGTATGTGTGTGTGTGTGTGTGTGTGTGTGTGTGTGTGTGTGTGTGTGTGTGTGTGTCTGTGTGTGTGTCTGTGTGTGTGTCTGTGTGTGTGTCTGTGTGTGTGTGTCTGTATATGTGTGTGAGTCTGAACATGAACATCCTTAGCCAGTTTTTACACTTTTGCACTAGGCTACATTTGCACTCAAAGGGTCTCCTGCATTCGTTATTCGCAATAGTAACTTTTGTGTGACTAAAATCTCATTAAAAACAGTGGAAAGAAAGAAAGAGAGTGAGCGGAAAAAAAATCTGTAGCTCTCTGCAGTTCTCCTCTAACCTCCCTCATAACATCTGTACCGTAGCCTTGTATGGATCGGCAACGTACAAGTAAACATCTCACTCAGTCCCTGGGCTTGACAGGGGTGGCGGGGGGGTGGGGGGGGTTGGGGGATGGGGGGATTGGGGGCGGGGAGGCGAGAGCTAGGCGAGGCCCCGGGGACCCGGCGTAGGGTGTTGTTTGGACTTGACTTGGATGGCATCGGACAGACTGACGGGCCATGAAGGGCAGAAGTGTGACGGCGGGGTGTGAAGAGGCCAGATCACATTCTCTCTGATGGCCTTTGGGTTATGTGATCTTTTCTCTCCTCGCATGTACACACACACACACACACACACACACACACACACACACACACACACACACACACACACACACACACACACACACACACACACACCCCTGCCCTTCCTGCAGCCTCCAGCCCATGGGCACCCCTACCTGGCATCGCCTCCGCCTGTAGGTCCTGCCGTGCGTTATTGCCTAGCATCGGCTAATTCTCAGACTGATGTCAAACTCGATCCCCCTCTGCATTGGCAGACACTCATCCTCTCTCTCTTCTTCTCTCTATCTCTCTGTTGTTTGTTCTCTCCTCTCTCCTTGCAGCATATGGGTGCCCGGCCAGACCGTGGAGGAAAGGACGCGAAGGAACGAAAGAAAAAAAGCTGTGGGAGCATGATGATTGACAGGAAACAGAGCTGAGAGGCCTGCCAGTCATCGCACAGACGGAGAGACAGAGTGATAGCGAGGTCGCCGCTCCGCGGAGTTAAAGAGGCGTTCTCTCCAGCACCCTCCTCCCCTCCTGAAACCCCCTTTTGTCCGCCCCGCTCTTGTCCCTCTCTCCTCCCTCCTGTTTCCCCTTTCCTGTTTATCAGACGAAACCAACCGGGGACCCCCCCCTCCTCCCCTTGACCTGCCTTCATCCCTCCCCGTCAAGGCCAACCTTATCCAGCCGGGGTTACACGGAGCAGAGCGCCATCCATCCGAAAAAGCAGCTCTTTCCCGTACGGCTGCCACCACCACCTCCAACACCTTCTCCTCCTCTCACCTCTCTCCGTTTTGCCTGCCTCTCTGCCTCAAAGCCTGGGACAGCAGGTTGGCATGCAGCCACGGCACCTCAGCCTCAGTAAAGGTTGGATTATTTTGTAAGCCCGGGCCCAAAGCTCTTTCCCTCCACACCGAGGGGAAATAGAGACAAGGAAGGGATACCACGTTTAACAAAAGAAAGGGCGAAGCAGCGGGGGGAAAAAAAGTGTGTGAAAAGAAACACGGGAGAAAAAGAAAAAAGGACCCAGTCATCAACAGCATCTCCTCAGTGGGTACGTACACAAAGGGGAGCAGCCATGCGTTTCCCTGTGCTGTTGACACTGCAGGCTATATGGGGGAGCCTGTGCCATGCCATGCAACACTACCAGGCTACCTGGGGGGGACACTACGACATGTGCAAGTCGCAGGTGTACGGGGACGAGGGCCTCACCTGGGATTACACGGCCTGCCAGCCCGAGGCGGCCGACATGACCAAATTCCTGAAGGTGACCTTGGACCCGCCCAACATCACCTGTGGGGACCCGCCCGAGACTTACTGCGCCCTGGTAAGTGCCGCCGCCCTCGCCTGCCTCTTAAAGAAAGCTGTCTCTTTGTCTTGCCTTAGTGTTTGGTCTCAGTGTTTTTCTGTTATTTTTCATTTTTCAATTACTTAATCATTTTCAAGTTGTCATGCCATTTAAATACACAAGCCACTTCTAGACATACAAACACCCCCCCCCCCACACACACACACACACACACACACACAGAGGCTGGCATACGCACACACACACAGACACATTTGTGCACAAACAGCATACAGAGTGAAGTACACTGCTGCTACACACATAAACAAACATTCAAGTGTTTTTCAGGCACTCCAGCCATTTTCTTGTTGACACGTTCGCAGTCCCCGATGCACTGGCTTGGTCTCACACCTTCAGTGTTGAGCATATGGCACTCATTTAATCTGCACCCAAGAGAGGAAATCTGTGTAGATCACACACTGCTGGCACGGATGCCGCTGTAAATAAGCCGAGTGTATTCCCACAGCTCCTTAAAGGCAAACTTTCTCTGAGTTCCGCGCACTGACGGGCTCCGAGACGTGACTGAAGTGACAGCACAGGTGTTATGATGATGCTCAGAGGCTCCCAGCATGGCCTCATAAGAGCCACATTCACATGACGGAGTAGCTGGAAAATGTCTTATTATTAGTAGTATTGGTTTTATTAGTGGGTGCCATAGTGGTATTAGTGGTAGTGGTATAGTGTTGTCATTAGCATTAATAGTAGTGTTACTGCATTACTATTAGTCTTGTCGTTAGCATTAGTAGTATGATGAAATGTTGGGTTTAATGTGGCCTTAGCCATGGGTGCACTGGCCGATCCAATTGATGTGGGGGGTGGGGGGGGGATGGGGTTGTTTGATTACAAAGGAGATGGTGGCCAACGGATAGAAAAAAAGGTCAGTAAATTGGGGATGGAAAAGGTGGGAAATAAAAATGAAGGCATTAATATTAGTCTTGTCATTAGCATTAGTAGTAGTGTTTCTATTAGGATTACTATTAGTCTTGACATTATTAGTAGTGTTACTGTACGTTTTACTATTAGTCTTGTCATAAGCGTTAGTAGTAGAGTAACTGTAATCATTACTATTAGTGTTGTCATTAGCGTTAGTAGTAGTGTTTCTATTAGGATTACTATTAGTCTTGACATTATTAGTAGTGTTACTGTACGTTTTACTATTAGTCTTGTCATAAGCGTTAGTAGTAGAGTAACTGTAATCATTACTATTAGTGTTGTCATTAGCGTTAGTAGTGGTGCTACTATTAGGATTACTATTAGTCTTGACATTAGTAGTAGTGTTACTCTACGTTTTACTATTAGTGTTGTCATTAGCAATAGTAGTAGTGTTACTATTAGTAGTAACCTTCTATGTGTGCTTTTCGTGTACTTTTTGGAAGCCATAGTAGAGAATTTTTGGCAGGAAATCAGTGTTCGGGACTGCAAGAGAGTGATAAGTGTATTTGCTTTGAGGAGTCAAGCTGTGGGTCTTTAGTAGGGCCTTTGTGGGGGCAAAGTGTTTAATTAGGAGAGTGTCTTTCCCCATCATTTGCGCGTGTATGCTTTGAATCTCACAGCTGGCTGCCACTGTTTAGTGATGCAGGGCCAATGAAAGATGAACACACTTTAGAGGTAGGTTGGTGTGTGTGTGTCTGTGTGAGTGTGTGTGTGTGTGTTTGTGTGTGTGTGTGTCTGTGTGCGTGTGTGTGAGTGTGTGTGTGTGTGTGTGTGTGTGTGTGTGTGTCTGTGTGTCTGTGTGTGTGTGTGTGTGTGTGTGTGTGTGTGTGTGTGTGTGTGTGTTTGTGTGTGTGTGTGTGTGTGTGTGTGTGTGAGAGAGTGTGTGTGTGTGTCTGTGTGTGTGTGTGTGTGTGTGTGCACGTTTTCCCCATCAGACATTCTATCAGAATAAATGCGCTCCTAAAAATTTCAAGAGCCTTTTAGATAAATAGAGGAGGTTCCAAGAATCTAGCTACTTATGGTGCATGTGGAACAAAAATAGACAGTCGCCATCAGTAACAAGCAGAGAGGACGCATAGACACAGAGATGAAGGTAGGGGAGGAGAGGGGAAGGGGGGGGGATGGTCTACGAGTGAAAAACCAAAAAAAAGCAGAGTGACAGGAGACCTAATATCTGGTGTGCAAGGGGCTTTGAAAAGTGAATTATTCAATATGTTTTGTAGCTAATGTGTTTTATTCATAGGATACATTATTCAGGCCTGCATCTCAGAGGCACTTTTGAAAACGCTGACGTTCCTTCTCTGACAGATTCCCAAGGATAGGCCTCGGCACGGGACCCGTCTCTAAGGGTCAGTGTGACAATCCTTGTATCCTGGAGGTGGCCTTGCGCACCCCTCTAATCAACTCCGTGGAACTTCCCAGACGACGCTCTTGTCTGTTCTGGTCTGGTCTGGTCTGGTCTTGTCTTGTTGTGTCGCTGTGGTGGGTGGATGAGTGATTGTGGCTGAGAGTCTGAGCGCCGCTCTGATTTCTCTCTCATCTACGCTTAATTTCATAGCCACTGGCCCTATAATGCTCTTCTATTTGCACTCTCCGAGGGGGACAATTGAAACGGACTTAATCTCTATTTGAAGCGTCTTTGAACAGCTGAATGCGCCTGCGGTGTATTACGGTCGCAGGTGGTAAACAGTCATTTTCCTATCGTTGCCTTTTCTTCGCAGCCCTTTGCCTATAAGTAGTGTGTGTCACATCTGTTCCGTCAGTTTCAGTTTACGTTCAGCCTGAACGCACATCCTCAGCCAATGATGTTGCTCTTACATTATCATCACGTCCACGGCCATTTTACCTCCTGTGTGTTTCAACTGCCGATCAATTTTTTTCTTTCAACCGTTAGCATTGAATTGGCAGCTACCATTATGGCAGTGTACTGATTACTTCAATAACAGTTTTTTTATTATGACTGTGATGATTATTTTATTTCCTCCCACATCCCATCCCTTCCATTCCTTCCTACTATTTTCTTGTAGCTCAGGCACTTGTCATTAGTGTGCCTTATCAGAGAATTCAATCCGCTTAAATTGATTTCTGCTCATATCCAGTCCCAGGCCGGGGGTCTCCTCCCTCTCTCTCTCTCTCTCTCTCTCTCTCTCTCTCTCTCTCTCTCTCTCCCTCTGTCTCTCTCTCCCTCCCTCTGTCTCTCTCTCCCTCCCTCTCTCTCTCTCTTTCTCTTTTGGCTTGCAGGGCTGTTTCCTGTGATTAGGACTGTATCAGTCATCGCTGCCTGCAGTCAGACAGAGAGCCTGCTCCAGGCAGGCAGAGGGGTGTAGTGGAGGGGTGCGGAGGATGGGAGGGGGGCAGCTCACGAAAGCGTGCCCCCCACAGTTAGAGGCTCATCCTGGGGACCTGCTGTGGCGTGGCGGGTGGACGCGCGTGACCCGCTTGGGGAATCAGGCTGCCTTTCTGCTCTGGGAACGTCTGACCTTTAGTTCTGCAATAACTTGAGCTCTGGCACGCTTTTGGGAGCGCGGCTTAGCCAGATATTGGTTTTCGCTCTATTAGTCATCGAGCTGCGTTTGATATGACTGTGATGACAGAGTGATTGCAGGGTGAGCGGAGGACTGAGGGTGGATCTGGGGACTTAGCTCTGGGTTGTGTTGATGCTTGGGGTCTGGTAATGAAAGGGTTTGAAATCACCTGTTAGTTGCCAGAAAGAAAAGGCTCTTTGTGTGAAAGGTTACAAACAGATAGCCGCAGACAGTGCTGCAGATCTAACTATGCTATCTGCTATGTTCGCTCGATGTCAAGGCCATATTCGTGGGAGTAAGTAACTATCAGGGACCGTATTTTTAATTTGACTCAAAAAGCTGTGTAGTTATTAGGCTAAACCTGTTGTAATCATGAAGCATAGTTAAAACATAGGGAAAAGCTAAAGTCAAATTTTATACTATCAGGTTTTCAGGTGAATCACTTATTAACCAAGAATGTTTTTAAAAGAAACACACACACTCAATTGAGAAGCCAAGAGCAAGTTATCTGGATCATTCATAACCAGCCACTGTCCTCTTCTCATGAACTGTGTGCAATCGAAACGTGTCCTAAGTGAACATTCTCTCTCTACACCAGGAAGTGCTGATACCTCTACAGCCCTGCATTTCATAACCAATCAAATCTTAATTAGGAAATGAGAAGATTATTAAAAAGAAAAAGAAAAAACACATCAGGTAGCGCCAGCACTGGTATACTATTATGAGGCAGCCATTAAAGATATTCCAGTGAGGCAGGAGCGTTTTCCTAATGCAACATGTCCTTAATTATGGCTTCATCTTACAGTGGGTAGACGAGTCATGCCTCCTGAGTTCTGTGTAATGCAATTTGACCGGTAAAGGGACACTGAAGCCAGAAGAGAACAATCGAATCTGTAGAACAAAGGAGAGGAGGGTTAGCGGCCGATAGGAGCCGAGTCGACAGACAAACAAACAAAACAACATGGCCCAGAACAATACAATGCAGTTTTGCAGGCATACGAAAACAACCCCATCTCTGAATCTGTCAATTCCTCCCTCCCACCGTCCAATAAAAGCGACGTTGCTTTATTTGCGTTTTGATATATAATGCTGACCTTTCTGCGCGCACTTCTCTGCGTTATTGACGGAGCTCACGGGGATGATGGAGGGCGTTTTAGCTCATCATGCCTCCCGCTTTGGAGCGCCGACATTCCTCAAGTGGCTGTGAGCTGACATTTCACACAGAAATGAGTGTGCTGTCAGCAACAATACGGCTTGTTTCATATTCAAATGCTCCCCGCCGCGAGTATGCAGAGGGAGGGATGGTGCCGGTGCCATGTTGTCTCAGACAAATGGTGACATTCCACTTTAATCACATAGTTTACTCGAGCCACCGTCCTTCTAAGAGTGCACAGGGAAGCCAGCCACTAAAGCCTCTCTGCCTAAATACTGACTTTTAATGAATGTTGGTAGAAGAGGGAGAGGAAAATAGCATTTGCAAATTTAGCAGCTTTGGAAGCATTAAAAAAAACAAATGACTTTTTACCCCTCTTTTCAGTAGAGCTGTTGAACATCAGAGGAATGTTAACCACCCTTTATCTATTTATATGTTTACTTTCTTCTTTTTCGAAACAAAGGAGGTGACACAAATCAAGGCCCAAATGTGACGCTTAACTAAAGTGATTTTGTATCAGTCGTTAGAGCCTTCAAAGTTAGCCAATTTTGAGTCATTATCAAGCACAATGAGTTAAAACCGCTGCTTTCCCTTGAACCGCAGGCATTAGCATAATGGGCTTGGCTGGCAACGCTAAGCACTTATTAAACATTTAAAGACCCACAATCAGTGCCTTGACACGCTGTTCGTCAATTTCCATACAAGCCACCAAACAAAGGACTTAATTGACTTAAGTTAAGCTACTGAATAGCGTTGCCTGCCACGTGTAATCTATCATGTAGTTATACTCAGTATAGGTATCTATTAACCTGTGGCGCTGCAAAGCATGATAAAAACAATATCCAAGATGTTATTTATGGTTAATATGTTGCGTGAGATGTGTGCTCCTGGAACCGCAGAGAGGACAAGTATACCATTAAGTTTGCATGAGTGCAAGAGCGACTGTCAGAGAGCTAATTAATTTATTTATTTCAAAGCTCCCCCAGCTTAGAATTCTCCTTATCTGACTGCCCAAGGCCACGCGGTCGGAGAAAGCCATTAACCAGGCGACAGTGGATATTTCCACCTTTACAATTTTAATGGCGCTCACCGTACAGTCAGGAGTCGCCGTGGCGCACAAGTATCTGTGCTGACACCGAGCCTCATGGGTGTTATTACCCCAAAGCTCTGTCTCACCTGGCGCTAGGCTAACATCAGGAGAAGAGAACGAGAGCACTGTGAAGATAAGCTGCCAGTACACTTGGGTTTATTTAGCGTCCTGGTACGCCAAAGGCTTTTTGGCGTTGCAGGCCTTGTATCTCTTGTTTCAATTTCAAGACATTGCATGTGCCAATATGTTTGTAATGAGAAGGAAAAATATTAGCATTTTCCTTTTTGGGAATGTAGCCATGAAAGCCGTGGAAGACTAACAGTCGTCCAAAATCTGCCTGATTTTTGTTCATTTTGTGCTTACGAAACGCAGTTTCTCGGTGGAATGATGAAGGCGTCTGTAGAAAGACTCCAAACACACTCTGGGTCGTTTTCGATGCATTGCAGTCGAGCAAATCAAATGTTTCACCTATCAGGGTTGCTGCGGCACTGACAGAAAGTGCCATTTTCTAGTGGCGGTGGCGGTGGCTTCCCTTGGTTATCTGAGGTCCATCAGGACATGGATTAGGTGCTCTCAGCAGTCTGCAACAGGATGATAAGGCAGGACTCTCAGTTTTTGCATCTCGTTTTTTTTCCCCTCATGACAACTTTTCATCAGTAATCTTTTTTCTACTCCCTGGAAATACAAACGAAACAGCTGAGACAACAGAAATGTAACGGTGGACCTGCTATCTCTCCTGTTTTAAAGTGTTGCTCTCTGACTGAAGTGATGGACGGATGTGTTAAGCTTTTGCGGAGATATTCTCCCACATATCAAGATACCACAACTCGAAAAGTCCACCATGACAAGACGTATCATAGAAACAAAGCACCCCCCAAGGATCTCCTCCGGTAAATGTTAATCAAGTCTGAATGCTCAGGAGATGAAAAACAATCATCCCCCTTGCCGTTTGGATAAACGTACGATTAACGTTTCAGAGTTTCTGTCAAGGCCCTCAATAAACCATTTAAAAAATCGCATTGTCTCTGAGGTAATCAGTGTGCTGAAGTCTCCCATTGGAGTGCCCGTGCCGCCATGAATAATATCTGTATGAAGAGTCATTTGACTCCCCAGTTTCATTCCGGTGACACAGGCGAAAAAAAAAAAGAGAAATGTGTTTTAATGTATTCCATTTGACGAGGGTTTTTCTTTTCACTGGCTCTTTTCCTGGGCTAATGCAGAGCGAGCCCAAATCCCCCGCCCTGGTAATGGGGCTTTTGTTGTGTTTCACAGTTCATCACGCATGGAAAATTATCGGCTGAAGCCCTCCTCTGCGGATGGCTTCTAAGAATAGCCGCGATACAGTAGTAGCCCATCTGAGGCAGGAGCAAGGGGATCCATTGACTTTTAATTGCTGCTGCTGCTGCAGCCTCTGGGCGGCCTTCCCTTCTCTCTCTTCTTTTCACTCTCCCTCTCTCCATCCCTTCTCCCTCCCTCCCTCCCTCCCATTATCTATCCCTCTCTCTTTCGCCCCCATTCACTTTCTCTCTCTTTCTTTCACTATCCTCCCTCTCTCTCTCACCCAAGTCACTCTCTCTCTTTCTTTCACTCTCCCCTCTCTCTTTCTCTCTCTCTCTCTCTCTCTCACCCCCCTCTATCTTTCACCCAAGTCTCTCTCTCTCTCTCTCTCTCACCCCCCTCTATCTTTCACCCAAGTCTCTCTCTCTTTCTTTCATTCTAACTCCCTCTCCCCCCTTCCTCTCTCTCTCTCTCTTCCTCTCTCTCTCTCTCTCTGTTGTAACAGCCTTGTTGCTGCTGCACTGCTCCCATGCTGGATGGATGTGGTGACTTTCACAATCTGCCTGTCTGCTCCCTATGCAAAATGGAGATGAATCTGATATCAGGGTCCAAACAGCAAAACCGCATCCAGCATGTTGATGACAAGCTGACTCGTCTGCCTGCTTTATGTTCCCTGAGACTACTAATGTTTACAGAGAGAGAGAGAGAGAGAGAGAGGGGGAAGAGAGAGAGAAAGGGGAAGTGAGAGAGTGAGAGAGCAAGAGAGCGGGAGGCAGGGAGATTAATATGTGCATGGTGAATGGAGACGTTGCTGATCACATCCCTCATTTAGATCAATGAGCCGGGGTCACAGGGGCCCTGCTCTGAGATACCAGCACAGGGAGCCGGAGACGGTGAGGAGGTGCTTGCTCTCTCATTCGGCTTCACAGACGCACCGTGTTTCGATCTCAGCCACATTAACTACCCATTGCAGGAAAGAGTGTGTATGTGCCCGGGAGAGGGGCAGTGGGGGGTGGGGGGTGAGATGAGATTAATGAGGGTGTGTGGTCTGTGAATGTCAAAACAAACTCATTTAGTAAATGGAGACAGAG
This sequence comes from Sprattus sprattus, assembly GCF_963457725.1. Classification (NCBI taxonomy): domain Eukaryota; kingdom Metazoa; phylum Chordata; class Actinopteri; order Clupeiformes; family Clupeidae; genus Sprattus; species Sprattus sprattus. The sequence continues at coordinate 8,496,644 of NC_137915.1, read as the reverse complement.
AGGAAAAACAGCAGGTCACTTTGCCTGAGTGAAGGAAGGATCTTATTGATAAACAAATTGATCGCTTTAAATGGGCAATGGACTGCAAAATGAAAACTTGCCTGACTGTGGCAAATTCAAAGGAAAAAAGGCAGACAGAAAGGGAAAGGGAGGGGAGGGGGGGGGATTAACAAATGAACAAGATACAGGCTATCTCCCTCCTTCGCTCCATCCCTGTCTCTCACTGTGTCTGTCTGAAGGGATGGCTGAGAGAGGGATTAATGGGCCTATTCATTTTCAAGGAGAACAGAGAGAGCCAGAAGAAGAGGAAGGCTTTGAGGGAGCCACTTACTTTTGGGGTGTGTGTGTGTGTGTGTGTGTGTTGGGGGGGTGGGGGTTGGGGTTGCTGAGGAAAGCTCTTTGCTGGCCTGCAGTGGAGTGGAGTGGGTCTGTTTGGGCTGTGAGCAGTAGAAGGCCTGTCTCCTGGCCTCCATCAGCCCTATGGATGAGGCCCCGCGGTCCCTGAGACTGACAGCTAAGAAATGCAATGATCTGTTGTGTCTGCCATGAGCCACTGCTGAGGAGAATTTTTTAAATCAATAGTACCGCTATCAGAACTGGAAATCAAATGCTAAATCATTCCCTGGACATTCAGTGCATAATGGCGTTTGCTCCTTTGATGAATCGCTAATGTGTTTTTCTCCGTCGGCGGTAGCTTTCCTCAGCCTAGGATCTATTTTGTGTGAATTGAAGATGAGATTGCGAAGCAAGGCCGAGGCTTAGATGGAAATGAGTCTGTACGCTGTATACAATGTCTTTTCGGTGCTAGGGATATTGTCACGGTCTCCCCCCCCTCCCTCGAACCGTAAAAAGGAAAATAACATCACCCTAATGCCTTCAGAATGTCTGCGTGAAAACACGGCTGGCTTCTTTAACTCGTGTAACTCGGGGCCCCTTGCAAAAAAAAGTGCAGCCTCAACAAATGGAGGGAAATGCGCCTCAGCGGAATGGCCCGGCAACAAAAAAAAAAAAACCTAACACCCCTTCGCCTCGTCAGCCCAGAAACATTGGTCAGCAGAGAAGCACAAGCAGGAAATGTGTTTCGCTTAATTAAAGAGACAAAACAGAGGGCCTCGCTTACACCCGTTTTGATATAAATCTGCATTTATTGCACAAATGAGTCTGTCTCTGGACCAGTTTGGGGGGAGAGCCCAAGAGCTTTCTTTTAATTAGGAAGTCTCTGATTACGAATGGGGAAAAGAGAGATGAATGAGGGAGAGGAGGAGGAAGAAGGAAAGAGAGAGAGAGGCAAAGAGAGAGAGAAAGAGAAAAAGAGAAGATTCGGAGGTGTGAGCTGCGGAGCGGCTGTCTGGGATATTGAGATAGTTAGGTCTTTATTGCTGGGGCCAGTGCCCAGTCTGTAAATTGAGTCTGCTAGCAGGCAGAATGCAGTGTCTGCAGCTCCGTGTCCGTAAGGCAAAGTAGTTACTCGTCTGGCATTTCAACCCCCCCACTGTCCTGGAGCGAGCCTGCAGGCCACTGGCTGTCTCTGTGTTGTCTTATAATTAGCACAAAAAAAAAAGCCTTGCCTCTCCTGATGGCACACGCCCTTATTCCGTTTGGCATTGTTTTATAGCAGAATGGACATTTTTTTTTTTTGAATGGAGCTGAGGAGCTAAAGGGGTAATTTGTGTACTGGCAACCCATTGCCCACACACACACACACACACACACACATTCACACAAGCAAACACACACACACACACACACACACACACACACACACACATTCACACAAGCAACACACACACACACACACACACACACACACACACACACACACATTCACATAAGCAAACACACACACTCATTCACACAAGCAAACACACACACACACACACACACACACACACACACACACACACACACACGCACACACATTCACACAAACACACACACACACACACACACATTCACACATTCACACATTCACACAAACACACATTTACACAAACACACAAACACACGCACACACACACGTGGCTGAGAAGAAAAGACTAACAGCTTAGGCTTTCCTCACAAAACATTTTTTCTTTTGGTTTAACCTGTCTATTAATGGGTCTTCAGTGCGTATCCACTTTTTCCCACACTCTACACACAGACGCACAGACACACACTCTTGCGTCATGGCTTGGACAGGAAGATATCACGCTTCTGATATTCAGCAGCAACTTCCCTCCAATCTCATTAGAAGCTTGCTTTGATCCTCTATTGTCTCGGCTCTGATTCTCCCATTCTTTACACAGAGAAAATACCAGCGGAAGAAAAGAGCACTAAGACGGAATACTGGAGAAAAGCAGCTCAGAGAATGCAAATGAGCTTTGTAGACTGACACTCCGAGAGAAAAAAAAAAAATCTTCTTTCTGCACAAGAGAGTTTATGTGGTTTGGCAAGGGACTGACACGACGTGCAGATGGATTTTGCCTCGCTTTCCAATCTGTCTCACTGCTCCTTTTCCCACCCCCCCCCCCCCCCCCTCCCCTCACTGTGTTGTTCCCCGCGTCTCTCCGTCAAACACACAGTCAACTGTTCCTGTCCTCAAAGGAACGGGCTACTTCCAATTAGAATATCTGCTGGACTGGTAATAGAGGCAAATGAACAAGATTATACAGTGACGGAGAACTCGACGCAAAAAAATAAAGAAAACAGTGTCCCGCTTGGGCTCGAGGCGAACTGCAGAACAGACAAACAGCCACGGATGCATTGGATTCCAAAACCTCCAGAACCAGTTATTATTCCAGAGAATATTCCAGAATGAAACCCGGTGGGCACAGGCCGCACCCAAAATCACCTGCATCTGAAAACATGTTGATCGCAATGGGAACAGACCGAAAACCTGTTAGTGCGACTCCAATGTTTTTTAGATGAGGCAGCCATCAGACCACCGAAATAGCACTCGTATCATATCCTACGGCATTTACAATGAGTTGAAATGAAATAATGAAAATTATGAGTGTGGAGAACACCTTGGAGGCCCCTGCCATGGCCCTGTGACACTCGGTTCACACCCTCGCATTAAAGATACCACTAATGTGAAACCCCCATTTAGCCGCTGCCATTAATCCTGAATACGTTTTTTTTTTTTTTAGCTCAGGAACACCAACCGCAATTTGTTTTTATTCCCACTCGAGTAAATTATACCCCACTAATAATCCTAATTAGTTCTCCTAATGTATTTCCACTCGAACATTCTCTCTAGAGGGTGCTTCGAATGTACAAGCCATTATGGCCGAATAACAAAGTCGACTCCCCTCCTGTTATGTCTCTTTTGACCCCAGTGAGTTCAACGGGATGGTGTGTGTGTGTGTGTGTGTGTGTGTGTGTGTGTGTGTGTGTGTACTGTGTATGCATTGGCACACTATTCGTCATAACAAATAGTGTAGATCATTTATCCTCTTATTTCTGACATTACAGTGTCTTGGGAAAAAAAAAATATGTAGCCTTGGAAAGCAAACACTTACATGAGTCCTCTACCAATTAAGCGTCAGCATGCAGCATGTTTTTCCCTCCTCCTCCTCCTCCTCCTCCTCCTCCTTTTCTCGAGCTGGGATGCGTCGGTGTCTGCATGTGTGTGCAGATGATTCACCTCTGCCCGTTAGACAGTCACTCGGTGGGACCGGTGTGTGTGTCTGTGTGTGTGAGCGCCGGTGCTAATGATCTGTGTTGCGGCAGCCTCGGCGGAGCCTCTTAATTCGGCCTGGATTCTGGTAATGCTTTTGAACTCTGCTCTGCTTTCGGAGAACGGATGAAAGCGGGCGTGTGTGCCAGCGTGCCATGTGGCTGCGGCGCGTCTGGGCTTTACCCAGGCGAGGGAGATAAGGCCTGCTCGTAAGCCCCCGGAATCGAAAAAACAGCCTCGCGCAACTACATTATCTTTTGACGAAAAAGTTGTCTGTTTTAGGACTTTATTTATTTATTTACTTATTTTGTCTTGCAATGCAATTGCTTTCAAAGAGCACTAAAATAGGACATGTTTGTGCCGTAATCTCTTTATGTAAACCCCTCTTCAAAATAGGTGATTTATACAGAGCGGGACATGCCAGCTGATTAAATTATGATCCAATTTGCAACAAAGGGCACGGTTGTGTTGTGTGTCAGGCTCGCTGTTGAGCACTGGATTTAATGGACTCAGCAGCAGAGATCAGTTGCTATAAAGGCAGACCAGAGTGGATAATTAAAGCAACTATAAAAAGTGTCTGTTCTAGCTGACCAGTCTCTTAAGCTGTTGTGATGACTGGGAATGGTAAGCACTTTCCACAAAACTGTGTTTGTGTGGTCCGTTTTCAGGACGGGGAAACTGATGAGGTGCGTGTGTGTGTGTGTGTGTGTGTGTGTGTGTGTGTGTGTGTGTGTGTGTGTGTGTGTGTGTGTGTGTGTGTGTGTGTGTGTGTGTGTGTGTGTGTGTGTGTGTGTGTGTTTATTTATGTTGTCTGAATCTGAAGGATAATCAATCTGCACTAGTGGTTTAAGGATGGCACAGTATGGTGTATAACCTGGACTTGCTTACCTCTGATATCGGATGCCAGACAGTGACAGTGGCAGTAAATACCCCACCATTTCTGGCTGCAGCTCTTCCAGGGGTGGTGATGTTACCGTTGACACATGCTGGGTGCTCTTCTCTTAGTGCTTATAGAGGGGTGGGGGTGAATGTTGGAGAATGTTGAAGTGTTATGTTTTCTCCGCCTCTCTCCTTCTCTTTTGAGTGGGGAGGACAGCGTATGGTGGGGAGGCGATCATGGAGATAATGGCGTTAGGCTGGCAGCACTCCGCTCCCTCCGCGGCTGCCAGCCTCTCCTGGCCTCCCCTCTGAGGAGCGTGTGAAGGCTTTCCGCTGGCCGCGTGCGCGTGGCTCCAGGCTGAAAGGATCCGCTCGCAAATGCCTGTGCATTTGAACATCCACCCACTCCGCCTCCCTCCCTCCGTCCCTCCGTCCCTCCGTCCCTCCCTCTCTCACTCCTACAATGCCACCACCGCCAATCCGAAAATCCTCTTCACAGTTACAACCTCACTGTCTCAACAACCCCATCCCCACAATCCCCCACGCCCCCCCAAGCCCACCCCCCCCCCCCCCCCCCCCCCCCACCGCTGAGCTCCCTGCCCAGCAGCGAGGGCCATGCTCTGCCCTTGACTCCCAGCATGCCTGTGGCTGTCACACCACGCGCCTCATCCTCATCTGAGGCCGTCCAGCGTGTCTCACACACAATGGCTGCAGAGGATTGAGCCACTGACAGCTGCTGCCTCCCACCCATCACCAGCCCCCCCAACACACACACACACACACACACATACACACACACACACACACACACACACACACACACACACACACACACACACACAGCCATGCACACACACACACACACACACACACACACACACACACACACTCACACACTCACACACTCACACACACTCACACACTCACACACCAACAGCTACCTACTCCCCCTGACCGTTCACTCATCTGTACGTGAGTGTGACTATTTTCGATTGAAGTAGTGCTTAATATGCCATACTTAGATCATTACATGCATCCGTGCATTGCTTGTTTGTGTGCTGTTGGGACAGGGTATTATATCAGAGAATAGCATAAAAACTGGATTACTTTGAGGGCTGCTTTGGGTCTTTTGCAAGGTGTGAGAGGATATAAAAAAAAAATCTGTTCCCCTTGCAAGTACAGAGAAAAAGACATCTGAGGAACACACTGTCAAATATCAGAGATGATATCAAATAAATAAATAAATACAATGAACTGCAATTCCCCTTTTCCGATGCGTCGCTGCTCAGTTTGATCCCGTCTTGTTCTCCATCTCTTCCCCGTGCCTCGTGTTTCTCGTCTGTTATTAACTGCGTCTGACCCAGGTGCTAATGCGACGCGGCGCATGCCTACCTGCTCATTTACCTGTTCGCGTCTCCGGTCCTTCCCGCGTTTCGACTCCACTCGACTCTGCTCGGCTCATTAATTGTTTGTGCCGAGTGTCACATGCCGAGTGTTCCTGGCAGGCACTAGTGAAGCCATGTAATGTTTTTACAGATTAAGTCACATATTCCTCTTGCCTTGCCTTATTACTGACAGCAGTGTACGCAGCGGCAATTCAAATCGAATCAGCAACAAAATATTACATTTCTCATGTAAGGTGCTGTAGCGTAGCCATGTTTGCCGTTTTCACTGCCTCTGTTATATAATCACTCTTGGGTCCTCTGGGCATCTTTTATTATTGTTTGTTTATTTAATTATATCAACATATTTATTTATTTTGCGCTTTGTGTACGCTAAGGCTGCTGAATATTCAGCAGGGGAACTTGTGATTGGCCTGTGAGAAGCTTTGTGTGATTGGCAGCTCCAAAACATCCCGCAGTAACTCCCTTTTGGCCACCTGGATATATCACCCGCATGACAATTACAAATTTGCCCAATAATACCTCTGCCAGCGTGACAGCTGTCATTGAGCCTGACATGTTTTCATTTTTTTTTATTTGCTAATTTATTTGTTTATTTCCCCTCCTCGATGAGTGCCCATGAATTCTTATACTGAAATGAATGTTGTTTATTTATTTAATTATCTCCTAGATTTACTTAACTAATTTTTTGGCTGTGGGTTTAGGTGTGCTGTTTCAGCTCCGCTCGTTTCCGGGACAGTTTGTTTTGCTTACTTTTGTTGTGACAGCAGATGGTTTTTGTCGAAATGATTTCAGCCTTTTTTGTTTTTTTTAGTTCCCTCTTTTTTTAAACAGAAAGGTACCATTGTTTGGACTGAATGACATGTATTTATGCATTGCCTGCCAGCAGTATTAAATTCAGCAGCTGATACAAGATCAAGGACAAGGACACGTGCAGTGCAGTCAAACTTGAGCATTTTTCAGTCAATGCCTGCATGTATAATACAGGAGCTTATCTGGCCTCCTCTGCCATATCCATCTGTAGTTGTGCAGTGACTGAGGGAGCGTATGTGAGAGAGAGAGAGAGAGATTGTGTGTGTGTGTGTGTGTTTGTGTGTGTGTGTGTGTGTGTGTGTGTGTATGTGTGTGTGTGTGTGTGAGAGAGAGACTGTGTGTGTGTGTGTGTGTGTGTGTGTGTGTGTGTGTGTGTTTGTGTGTGTGTGTGTGTGTGAGAGAGACTGTGTGTGTGTGTGTGTGTGTGTGTGTGTGTGTGTGTGTGTGTGTGTGTGTTTGTGTGTGTGTGTGTGAGAGAGACTGTGTGTGTGTGTGTGTGTGTGTGTGTGTGTGTGTGTGTGTGTGTGTGTGTGTGTGTGTGTGTGTGTGTGTGTGTGTGTGTGTGTGTGTGTGTGTGTGTGTGTGTGTGTGTATGACTAAAGCAGTGCTGAACGCGCGCAGGAGCTTTACAGGAAACATAAATTGCCCAATACACAATCATTACATTAGACTGGATCAACATCATGGCAATAGATTAGCTTTTATGATCCCTCAAAGTGGCACAAAAAACCCTACGTCTCCACTCCTAAATGCAAATCGTTTGGGCCCGATTAATCAGACTGTCATCGGGATTTCATCAACGACAATATTTAATCATCCGACAGTGATGCTGGGGTGGGGATGGGAAGATATATTATAAATAAACGAATAATCTGTCGTCTGGCCCGGATGACATCCAGCCTTCTGTCGGGGGATAACACGTAGCCGCCCCGTGATTGGCTAGGTCACGCACCAGGCAGCTGAGTGGAGGTAGGGGGGGGGGGGTGTGGGGGGTAGGGGGCTGAAGATAGAGAGGTGGACAGGGGGGGAGCAGGACATACGGTTAACAATGGTCGTGACCTTTCAACACGGAGCCTTCAGCGCTGACAGGGGAGCCAGGGCGGAGTGACGCGGGCCAGAGAAGCCGAGTGGATAATGTCAACATATGTGACGGAACCGTGACCCCTCTTTCACTGGCCATTAGATAGAGAGAGAGGAAGGGAGGGAGGGAGCGATGGAGGGAGGGAGGGAGGGAGGGAGAAAAAGAGAGAGAGAGGTTGAGGGATGAAGGGGGAGTCAAAGAGAAAGGGGAGAGGTAAAATCATGAAGCAAAGCGTTTGATTGGGAAGATTTCTCCTGCTTGACAAGCAATATGTGATTTAGTGAGAGGCGGTGAATGATTTGACACACACACACACACACACAAACGCTCACACTCATATACACACATGCACACTTCTATGTCAGCAGTTCACACTGTCCACATGGACACGCACGCACAACACACACACACACACACACACACACACACACACACACACACACACACACACACACACACACACACACACACATATACATTATACAATTCTCACAATGCCCACCCCGTTTCTCTGTCTCTAGTTTTCCCTGGCTGGTTTGTTCTCACCTTTTCTCCCACTAACTCATTTCTCTCTTTGTGTTTGCCTCCATTTTCATCTGCCTCTTCTTTGGTCTGTCCCTCTTATTTGCACTTTCTTTTTCTATACCCCCCCCCCCCCACACACACACACACACAAACACACACACACACACACACACACACACACACACACACACACACACACACACACACACAAATATTTTGAGCATTACCCCCCCAGATCTCGTAGTTCGGACACTACTGTTTTTGTGCCCGTGGATGTTGCGCACACAATAGCGTGGACATATCCTCTTATGAATAAAACAGCGTGATGTGTAGCTACTATCTGTTAGGAGCGATCAAGCGTTGAATATGATCATATTGAACATAGAAACAGCATTTTTTTGAGAGCAATACATCTGTGGATCCACAGCCAAACCAGAGGCCATGTTGTTATCCCTTGAATGTTTGCTCATTTTGAAGTCGGAATCTGTGCTTTGGAAAGTCGGAATCTGTGCTTTGGAAAGTCGGAATCTGTGCTTTGGAAAGTCGGAATCTGTGCTTTGGAAAGAAATGAACGCGTCTCACGCTTGGGCTTTCAGGCTCATTGATTTGTTCTGCCACGTTTGATTGACATATCGCAGTTCTGAGGTGGCCGAAGCCTCGTTTATATCTACAAACCAAATCTCCAGCTAGACGCCTTGCTTTGGTTTGATATAATGGAAAATGAGTGCATTCAATTTAGAATAATCACAGCCCACAACCACTGAATGAAGAGCTTCATCATCATACTGTTATATTGTGTGTGGAACTTGTAGTGCACAATTCCTTTGCAAAGGCGAACTTATTAGCCGCAAGCTGACACAGTATTGTCTTGCTGACAGTATAATGGAGAAAGCCAGGTGTTAGGGTCCAATTATCCGTTTATTTATCTTAAAACCTTCTGAAACATATATTTTTTATTACCAATATTCACAGCTTCCCTTGATTTCCAAACATCTGGTATCATCCACGAGAGCACCTATATCCCAGGTGTGCAGTTGAGGTGTTAAACCACCCCAATTTAGTTTCTTAACTGTGCACCTTGTGGAGATGCCACCCAAATATGTGCCTTCCTGGGCCTGTTTCTGCATTGTCAGCTTGGTGCGGATTGTTCTGGAAGAGAAAACCATGGTGTATGTGCTGTGGTGTGACAGGAAAAACAATTACCATTGTGTTATATTGTCTACATGCAGCAATGAGGTCTCTCTCTCTCTCGCTCTCTCTCTCTTTCTCTTTTTCCTGTGTCTCTCTTTTCTCTGTCACTTTAAGCTAGTCAACCGTTACAGTTTACTCCTGCACTGTGTTATGTCGGGAGCTGTCTTACTGACTAGTAGAAATGCCTATAGATTTGTTTTTATTTTTTACTGAAAATGGCTTTAAAGAAGCATAGCCAAGTCTCTAGCGGCGTGAGTTGTTTTCTTTTCCTACTTCCTCTGTTTCTACAAATATTCAGACTGTAGGCTTAATTATGTTGGGGGGGAACTGGTACTGCCTGTTTGTTTGTGTATCTATGCATACCAACGTCACAACAGTAAATCAGTTAGAGTGTCGAAATGAAACATATCTTTCTCATTTTGAGTCATGAGTTTTGAGTTGGGATGTGAACTGTGTTACTCCAGGCCTCTAAAGTGACAGATGCAGTCTTACTCCAACGCTGGCTTGCTGGCTAGCTTGAGTGCCAAAATGGGATGTGTGTGTGTGTGTGTGTGTGTGTGTGTGTGTGTGTGTGTGTGTGTGTGTGTGTGTGTTTAAAACAAGAGAGAGATCCCTTCCTCCTTCCCACATCGAGAGTGTTTATTCATTTCACTACCTCTCCACCAATTATCAGCCGTTTATTCACTTCACTGGCGTCTGATTTAATTACATTTAGCGACTGCCATATTTCTATTAAAAATGGATGAGAGGAGGGCTGGTTGGCATGGGCGCTTCGGTGCGCTGCCAACGACGGCCTCCCAGCGACTCCGTCTAGAGTCCTCCTCGCCAGCGGCGGGGTAGAGGAGCGAATCATTCCTCACACCATTCTGTCTCCGAGGAGCCCCCTCTCTTATATGCTAACACTGATCAGATAAGGGATTCTCTATCTATCTCTGTCTCTCTCACTCTCTCTCTCTATCTCTCCCTCTCTCTCTGTCCCTCTCTCTCTCTCTCTCTCTCACGCTGTCATGCTCTCCCCAGTTGTTTCTTTTTTCTTTCTCTCTTCTCTTCTCTCTTTCTCTTTCTTTCTTTGACTGACTCTATGGCTGTCTTTCTGTTCTCCTCCCTCTTTCTCATTCTCTCTCTCTCTTCTCTTCTTTATCTCTTGCAATCTTTCTCTCTTCCCTGCTTTATCTTTTGCAGTCTCTCTGTATCTCTTCCCTCTGTCTCTCTCTGCCTCTGTCTTTGTCTGTTTTTACTCTCTCTAAGGAATAATGTGAAAATCAGCTGTTTTTATTTATATTTTCCCTGCCTTCAGCATGCATAAGTAAGACGAGGGAGAGGGAGAGAGAATTCTCTGTGCATATGTTCAGGCACAGTCTGCTTTAAGCATGCTGCAGCTATGTGTGTGTGTGTGTGTGTGTGTGTGTGTGTGTGTGTGTGTGTGTGTGTGTGTGTGCGCGCATGTGTATAGTCTGTGTTCTGAGTGAAGGCCAAGATGGCCAGAGCTCCCGGGAGGTGTTGAAGCTCGACCTCTGAACCCGGCAAGACAGTTGGTTAGGGATGGCCGGCAGCAAAATTCCGAGATGATTCATTCTCCAGCAGGCAGCCGGGGTGACAGGCCAAGCTTCAAACACCAGGGAGAGACTGCAGAGTGAAGGATTGATCCCTCCTTCACCGTTGCGAGCCGTGGAAGACACACCGGCCTGTCTGCTTCACAGACAATACGTTTCTCTATGGCGCTTGATTACATATGCGTTCCTATGGAGCGTTATATGCTCATTCAGTGATTCATAAAGACAGTTTGTTGTAATTAATGGTGAGTTTAATTAATTACATTAATGTACAGACGAGGGCATTCTGAGACCTGGTAAGTGCATGAACATGATATGCACACCATAATATACACCCTTTTGTAATGTGTGTACCCTAGGTATCTCTGCAAATTGCTCAGGTGAGACTAATGGAAGCTGTACCTTCACACCCGTTGAGTTGAGTTGTCTCTGCTGTTTGTAAGCAGGAACCGAGTGGAAAGTAGGACAAGCTTATGAAATATTCCCAGGCAGCGTGCAGGCTGGTACTGTGTGTACTGTGCCTGTGTGGTGAAAGAATAAAAAGGAGGGGGGGAGGGATTTGGGGGGGGGGGGGGGGGGGGGGGGTATGAGGCGTGTGGTTGTGGGTACGAGGGGCTCCAGCGGTGGCGGTGGCAACGCTGCTCCTGACAGGAGCCGTCAGATCCTGTCTGGATGTCTGTGATTCTACACCAGTGTCTGTATCGTTCCCGCCCAACAGCTGCAGTGGTGGCGTCTGTAATGAGATGTGTCGTAGAAGGTCCGTGGAGCACACAGATGCACACATGTGCTCTGATGCTGGAAAGAGAGCGAACGAGAGACAGACAGACAGACAGACAGAGGAAGGAAAGGGATGGAAAGAAGAGGGAGCTTAGAAGAAGAATGGGGGAGGTTGGCGTTGTACGTTGGCGGGGAGCGGCAGGCTCCTGAGACGTTATGGGGTCTAAATAGGGAGAAAAAATGAAAAACTCTGCCAGACTCTCCATCCTGCCTGCCTGTGTCTCACCGCCTCCACCCGCCTCCACCCTCCTCCACCCGCCTCCACCCGCCTCCCCCCACTGCCGGCTTCAGGCTTCAGTCATTGCTGTCAACTCCATCGATCTCCGGCAGGAACGTGTCAGACCGCTCTGAAAAGCAGCCTGGGTGTCGGGAGTGAGGGGGCCGTGCAGAACATCAGATGGAGAAACAGAGGAGGAAAAAGGGAATAGTTTGACAATAAACACAAACTACAAGGAGGAAGGGGGAGAGAAGCAAGGGAGGAGCGAGAGAGAAAGAGACAGTTGAAGAGAGAGATAAAGAGAGAGAGAGAGAGAAAAGGAAAGGCTAGGCTAGGCTAGGAGCAGCAAAACTTGAGTTATGGCAGGTTAGCAGGAGGATGTCTCGGTAATGTTTAATAAAACATGGGGCCACTATAAGTTTGTGTTTTTGTGGGGTGGGTTGCAGGACTTTTTAAACTGGTATTTATCAGGCGAGACTCACATCAGAAAGATCAGTGCAGATTTTGTTTCGTTTTAATAACCCATTTAGCTTTTCTTTATTTTCAACTCCAAAGGAAAACATCAGCACTAAAAGACATCAGAACGTTTCATAAGCTCGCACCGAAACCAGGCACTGTGAGGAAGCCATCCGACTGACACTATTCTGCACGACACAGCACAGTAGCCGCCATCGGCAGGGGGTGGAGCGGTACTTTAACTTAGAATCGATAGCAGAAGTTCTGTGCCCATCCCCAGCTCTGGCACTTTCTAACAAAAGCTCCATCGTCTCGATTGCCACAAGGAACATTACTCAGTGGGTGGCGCAGCTCGCCATTCATGTGCCTCTCCCCCCGTCTCTGCATGAGGCGGGGAAAATATTGGGATTAAGAAGGGGCCATCCGCGTGTCACCAGCTTAATTCTTCAAAGACTTTTTTGTCGGGGGTCCACACTAAAAAATATATATAAATAAATAATAATAAACGGAATAAAAATAAACCCAATTTCGTCCACACTTCAAGACAAATGCTCTTCAAATAGCTTGAGTTAGCGACATTATCTCAGGGAGATCACATCTTAAGAGAGGGTGCTCTGTTCTCAATCCATGTAATCGGTGGGTTGACTCGGTACCACTTCAAAAAAGCTGGAATTTCTCTCTCTCCCATGGTCTTTTTTTTTTTTTTTTTTACCAGAATTCTCAGCATTCAGATTTAATGCGAGGACATATCGAGTCAATTTTTTTTTTCTCGTTTTTTTCTTTACTTGTGTGAGTGTGTCTGTGTGAGAGAGTGTGTGTGTGTGGTCTCATTAGTTTAAATCTCGAAACTTAATTAGTGACTAATTCGTCTTTTATTTCTCTCCGGAGTGGAGTTGATGAGAAAATGGGCTCCCCGCTGCCCTGTTAAAGTTTTTTAATGGTGATTCGTCACTGAAAGTCATGACAATCAGCTCTCTTGTCTCGAGTGCTTTGATTGGCTGTGCGGAGGGTCAGTGCCCTCCCCATAGAGGCAAAGTCTGGATCTGGACTGGTACCCCCCACAGTGTGGTCTGGGGTCACTGCCAGTGGATGTGGCACTTCCTGCAGAAATATGGCATTTTTTTTTTTCAATTTAATGATTCATATTAGTCTTGTTTACTTTCTCCCTCTTTCATCATCTCTTTCTGACTCTCCCTTCCTCCCACTGGCTATCTGTCTTTCTCTCAACTCACCATTTCGCCTCTTTTACATTCAGTATTTGGACTGAGGATGAGTAAGACAGTGTCTGTAGTTTTATTTTTTTGTCTGGGAGTGAGTTCTCCTCTCTCTCTCTTTCTCTGTGTGTGTGGGTGTGTGTGTTTGTGTCCCTGTCTCTGTGTGTGTCTGCGTGTGTCTCAGAGAGCAGAGAGGACTGAGCTCCAGTCTCTGGAGTTGTCTGTCAATCACATCTCACATTCAGTGGGAGAGAGAACAGGAGAATCCCTGGAGGGCCGCTTGGAGAGACCTTGGGCATCGCAAGCTCTTCTGGCAGCCGCTGAATCTAAAGTACACCGAAGCAGCTAGATGCTCACACTGGAGACCCCTGCATTTACAGCCCCTATTGATTTTAATCATCTTAAAACGCCTCTGCTTCTTAAATATAGTAATATAATAATATAATAAACGGGCAAAATAACAAGGCTGGAAAAATGCTAGACATCTCACGTCAGAAAATAGAAGTGTTGAAAGAGGTGTCCGGATGTTGTGCTGCAGAGAAGGGGAGGGAGTCGGTTGATTGGATTTTTTTTCTTACCCCCATCCAGAAGGTTCTAACATCCTTCCTGCGATCCGGCACCTTCGAAAACAATCAGGTGCACCCGACATTTACTGTACCCTGGGCTGGACACAGAGGAATAATCTGCGACAGCAGTTATTAATTAGAATACAGCCTCCATTTTGCTCGATGAATCGTAAATGAGGTTGGGCAACCTGACAGGAAGCCCTTGATTTAAACATTGCTGTGCCCCCCTAGGGGTTTGATGGCCTCATATTCCTCTTTTTGGGGGGGAGGTGGTGAAGATCTCAAGGTCTTTACACAGAGGGACAATTTACAAGCTGCGGAGAGAGAGAGAGAGAGAGAGAGCGAGAGAGAGGGAGCTGCATATATCCATAAAATGTATGTGAATATTCCCCGACAGCTGATATGAAATTATTCCACATTCTTCCTGAAAGTAATTTATAGATATAGAACGCAATCACCTTGAGTCTTTAAGCATTTAAATTAAACACGCTAAATGTATGTTGTTCGGCAGGTGTTCAACATTATACATGAATACAATACGCTGAACCCCTTTTAGAAAGAGAGCACGGCAAGGGCCTGCTTTGCATGGACCATCACATGTTTAGCCTTGCGACTGGACTCCAGACTCTACATCAAATACACAGCGTAAGAATTTTTCATAGGCATGATGCAGCCCCTGTTGGCGCGATTTATCAGGATATATTTATCTCCATCAGATCGTGTTTACTGGCCCAGCTGGGAGCCATATGCCAGGAGCTTAGACCACTCATTTATGAGCATGTTTGAGTGACGCTCATCAAACATTATTTTAAAACAGAGATCGGACCCAGAACAAACAAAAAAAAGATTTATTTCATTCGGAATAAAAAGTTATTAATGTTTTGGTAAAAAAGTTATTCATTTTCAAAAATGTGTAATATCATTAATTTATTTAGGCCTACTTCCTTGTAAGACATTTATTTTGTTTTCAAGCCTGATTCATGTCAGACATTTTGAAATGGCCCATGCACAGCATGATTGTTCTTAGTTGGTCTCTCTCCCCAGTAGAAAGCACATTTCTTCACGGTGGCAAATTGGTGGAATCCCATGAGGCCTGGCTCTCCGTCTCTGTTTAGTTATGATCAGTGTTACTCTTCCTTTGAGCGCTGGCTTTTTGAA